>NC_142875.1:38308257-38611287 GCF_051225735.1 Oryctolagus cuniculus
TCAATATATATTATATACAAATATTGAAATGGCACCTAGAACCCTATAAATATGTACAGTTATGTGTCAATTAAAAAATTTAAATAGATATTCTTGCAAGTACTCTAGGGTTAGAAGAAATAAGGACAGAAAATGTTCATTGTGTGTGTAATGCTTGTACCAAATTCCGTGTGAGCATCACAGATATGAAATGTAATACTTCAAAAATCAAGACTTGAATTCTGGGACCAGCACTGCGGCATAGTAGGCTGGGCCTCGACCTGAGGCACTAGCATCCTATCTGGGCACCAGTTCATGTCCCAGCTGATCCTCTTCTCATCCAGATCTCTGCTAATGGGATAGGAAAGCAGCAGAAGATGGCCCAAGTGCTTGGGACCCTGCACCCATGTGGGAAACCCAGAGGAGCTCTGGATCCTGCCTTCAGACTTGCCCAGCCCTGGTTCTTGTGGCCATTTAGGGAATGAACCAGCAGATGGAAGACCTTTCTCTCTGTCTCTCCCTCTCTGTAACTCTACCTCTCAAATAAATAAATTAAAATCTTTAAAACAGGGGCTGGTGCCGTGGCTCACTTGGCTAATCATCCAACTGCAGCGCCGCCATCCCATATGGACGCCAGGTTCTAGTCCCGGTTGCTCCTTTTCCAGTCGAGCTCTCTGCTGTGGCCCAGGAAGGCAGTGGAGGATGGCCCAAGTGCTTGGGCCCTGCACCCACATGGGAGACTGGGAGGAAACACCTGGCTCCTGGCTTCCGATCGGTGTAGCTCTGGCCATGGTGGCCATTTGGGGGGGTGGGTGAACCAACAGAAGGAAGACCTTTCTCTCTGTCTCTCTCTCTCACTGTCTAAACTCTACCTGTCAAATAAAAAAAGTGAACTTTAAAAAAATAAAAAATATTTTAAAATCTTTAAAACAAATTTAAAAGATTTGAAATCAGATTTATTATGGAAGAAAATGAGGGATATTGGAGAAAAAGCAAAATGTTTAATAATGAAATTTCCAAAGTGGAGCATATTGAAAAGAAATTAATGATAGCATGTAACACACTGATCTAAAAAAATTCCTTGAGAAAAATTCTTTTATTTGTTAGATGTTACTTGGGTATTCTATAAAATAATAGAATGGCATAAAATAATAGTTATGGCATAAACTTTACCTTACGGCAGAAATATCATTAAGATGTTTCAGGAGAAAAATAGAATAACAAAGTTCACTATAAATTGACCTGTGAAAAAAAACAGCACTAAGATTATTTACTGGTACAAAATTGTTATCTTCCAAATACACCCAACTGCCTTTAAAGTAGCTGGGCCAGTAGCATATTTTCCATACTTATCCCCCAGTTCTACATCTTTATTCCCATTTAAATTTGAAAAACCCAAGTTCAGCAATTGCCAGGAACAGCTCCTGAAAACGTACATTTAAAACTAGTGGTATCTTTCTCTGCAGTCAGCTTAGACAGTTAATCATTCTTTTTGACCTCCAGAAAAAGATAAGCAAAGAAATTCAGTGAACGGATGGCCTTAAAAATCTTTAACTGGGGGCAGACTGGCAGACTTTCTGCCTAGTGATTAAGACATCTGTTAAGATGCCCACATCCCTAGATTCCTGCCAGTGTAGATCCTGGGAAGCAGTGGTGATGGCTGAAGTTGTCCGGTTCCTGCCATGAACATGAAAATCCTGAATTGAATTCCTAGAACCTGGCCCAGCCCCAGCTATTATAGGCATTGGGGGGGCGAAGGTGGGGGGCAACAGATGAACTTGCTCTGTCTCACCCTCTCTCTCTGACTCTCACTCTCTCCATCTTTCTCTCGCTGCTTCTCTCTCTCAAATTAGTATCTTAAAAAATTTTTTAAATGAAATCTTCAACTGTATAATGAGAGTTTTTGTTAATATATATGAAGTGTTAAAGTATGATATGCCTTTTAGAGTCATGTAAAAGAAGAGCCCACTTTTGCTACAGTGCCTTGGGGAAAAGGCAGTTAGTTTCATCAAGCGAGAAGATGGATGGAATAAAACCACAACCACGTGTCAAAATAATTGACATACTTTTTGTATACATCTTGGAGAATTTTATAACACCTGTGACCCTGGCTCTTCACCATCCACTCAGCCCCTGGGGAGTCTTCCTGCTCTCTCTCCTCCCTTGAACTTCAAAGGAAACCACCCTCTAATGATGATACCAGGAATCTGATCTCAAAAACACGTGGGCTGGACTGTTTTGCTTCCATTTTTGTCTTAATCACTTTCCATTCCACCCTGGTCCTGCCTTCTTCCTGTAATCCATGAAGTCTGTGGCCTGGCTCCTTTGTTCAATTCTCTGCACAAAGCCTCTCTACCTGCTTTCCTGCAGCCGTGTCCTCCTGTGTTCATTCAACAGTTCCAGGGTAGATCTCTTGTTCCTGTCCACACATTCACTTGTCCATAAACACCAACCATTCACTTTGCTCAGTGGATTCTTTTAATGTTCTTCTTACCTTAAAGATTAAAAAAAGAAAACAAAATACAATCTTCAGTTTGATTTGAAATATATAGGATTACGTAGGATAGCAGAAAACTAAAGAACATACAAATGCGAGTACCTGTGTTGATGATGATTTTCCTATTCTCTTGCATTATTTACATTTTTATTAAATAGTGTGTCTTATTTTTATAACAGAATGTTATTTTCAATAAAAAGAATTTATGCTAAAAGTCTTACATTTTGAAATTTCTTAAAAATACAAGAATGATTTTTAAATGGAAAAATTAAATGAAATAATCACAAATCAAAAAGCAAAACCACAAAATATATTTTATGACATATATCTTATGTCACTATTTCAATTAAAATATAAACTAACATGCATCATAAAAACAAAAATCCAAGGGAAGTGAAATCATTCTTTCAAAGAGAGAACAGCGCTCCCATCATGATTCACAAAAGCCAACATATGGGATCGCCTAGGAGTCCATCATTAGGTGTATGGATAAAGACTATGTGGTGCATATGCACAATAGAAAACCATTCAGCTATAAATAAAGAATGAAATCATATTATTTGGGGCCAAATGCATGAATCCAGAGGACAGGATGTTAAGTGAAATAAGCCAGACACAAAGACAAAGAAAGACAAATCCCACATGATCTCACTCGGATGTATGAAACCCAAAGAAGCTGATCGCACAGATGTAGAGAATAGGATAGTGGTCATCAGAGACTGGAAAGGGAACAGGAAGGTTGAAAGGAGGAGGTGGAGATCGGTACAAAATTACAATTACACAAGAGGTTTAAGTTCTCATGTTCTGCACAGAAAAGTAGTTGTGGTTAGCAATATTATATATTGAATAATTCAAAGTTGCTAGAAAAGATTTTGAATGTTCTTACCACAAAGACTTGATATGCTCAATACCTTGTTAAGATTACACAATTATATATGTATTGAAACATCACATGCTATCACATAAATGTGTAGAATCATCATGTGTCAAAAATAAAATTTTTTAAATTTTAAAAATTTTAAACAAGGAAAGAGGTCCATGATAGGCTTAATTTAAACTTTTTTTTCCATTTTAATTGTACACATTTATTGAATTCAGTGTGAAAAGAGCACCTCCATCTCCTAGCTTTTTAAGTTTTTAACAATTATACAAATTTTATGGTACAGTTTGACATTTCAATAAATGCATGCGTGTGTACTGATCAAATCAAGGTAATTAACATTTCCCTTTAAACTCTTAAGTTAAAACAATGCCATGAAGTCAATTTGCTTTAAAATGGAAAAAAGTCTTCCTCATTTTAAAAGACATCGATATTTAATGGCTATGAACACATTTGTTTCTTTATGGAAAAAGTAACAGAAAGGTTGTATTTTTATATATTCTAGTAGTTTTCTCTATCAATGCTTTATTTATTACTTGCTTTATAATATGCACAGTGTAATACATATGTTACCTAGCTCACTTTAGACATTCCATGATGTATGTGTATTTCAAAACATCAGGATGTGCATGATAAATATGTACTATTTTACTTAATAATTATACAAAAATATGCATGTTGACTTGATTTCTTCATTTTTCTAAATAATGAGCTTCATCCCTGAGCCACAGCTAAGCAGAGAAACATGAGCTCTGACATGTTAGATCATCCATCAGTTCAATCTGTCCCCACGTGAAAAGTGTATCTATCTGCCCAAGGAAATAGGGCTCTGGGGATGCCTAAAAGAAATTCCAAAAATGTAAATAAGTACACTTGGGAATTTGTGCACTTAGTCAGGAACCTGAACTTTTTAGCCAATTATTCACTGTGTGGGTACCTAATCTGAAAAAGCATTCACTAAGAAACTCACATCATTCCCCAGATGACTCTATTAGCTAGTGATACCTTTGAACACTGGTGTGTCATTGATTTGGGACATCTGATAATATCATGCAAATAACTTGCAAAGGGAAGTCAAAATCAGAAGATTTATTGTAACATACACAAAACCTTTGGAAAATTAATATATACTAATATTAGAAGGATGAATAGAGAAAATGGATAGAATGTTAAGAACCAAGAACGATGACTAACAGAAGATTAAGAGACATTTAGAACGATTAATCTTTAAAACAAATGATGTTATGATTACACAACACAATCAAACAGGAAACAAAGAAGATAATGTCTTTTATATTAAATTGTCTGAAAAATTACACCAACCAAAATAAATCCTTGGTTTATACTTAAGTATACCAAGATTTAGCATATAGATGGAATTATAATATATTGCATAATATATAGTTTCATTTTTAAAGGTGATATCATAATCAAATCTTTTTTCTTTGACTATTTACATGCTATTTTGGTCTGTTTTAAGTGTTTTTTTAAGATATCAATTTTTCATGCGATAGAAAGACCAAGAATACATTAATGACACTACAAATCTTACCAAAAGATAGATTCCTCTTTTGAGGAAGAGATTGTGTGCTAAAAGTTCAAATTTTTATTCAGAAGACCTTTTACAATCACAATCACTTATCAGCACTGTCCCCAATGGTTTTCACCTGTCCTCCTACAGATAAAATGAGCTCAAGAGCTTCTACAAAACCAAACCCATTAGCACACCTCAATAATGTCTATTGGAGCTAATAATAAAAGCTAAAAAGTGAGAGAGGCTAAAAAGAAGATAAGCAAGGTTCAAAGTGAAGAGGAATGGGATGACAGGAAGAAATAAGTGTATAAGAGTTACAAACTGCATAGAACATGAATTATGTAGAGTGCCATTGAAATTATTTTAGCAGAAGCAGGACTATCCTGGACATGGAAGCCAGTGAGAGAGAAAATACATATCACTCTCTCCTTGCTGTGCTAGTTTCCCATCACATCACACAAATATGAGTATTTTTCTTCCATGATGTTATTCAGTTTAATCTTTCTGCCAAGAATGACTTCTACTCTCCCTCCTCCACTTACACAAAGCCAACCCTTCGTGCAAAGTCCAAAATAAGCCTCATCTCCTCATAACATGCATGATATTTCCATTTGCAATTAGCTAAAGCACTTTTTTCTTTAACTATAAATTTGAAATGTTTCACTGCCAGCTGCATGTTATGTTTGTAGGTTTCTAAAATACCTGTAAGCTCCTTACTGACAGGGCTAGATTGCTTCAATTTGACCACACTGACCTGCATATTGCTTGATATATACAAGGCACTAAAGAAATGTTTTCTAGAATGAATAAATGGAATATATATAGTCCAGGAAAAAGAATACAGCAGTGTACTATTGAGGGAATGAGTGAACTAATTAACTGATGCAATTTGGGGCATATTCTTCTCTATTTAAAACCAGCTGAGGGGGTTGGGCAAGATGGCGGAATAGGAAGGGAGCACACTGATAGTCCGGGGAGAGACAGTTTAACAAAAGTGGAGATACTGCAGGTTCAAGGAAGAGTAGGGGAAGAAACAGCAGAAGAAACTCTTCCAGAACTAGTGATTCATAGTGGACCTGCGTGGAGAGCACGGGAGCCCACAGTTCGGGACACCAGCGGCAGACTCAACACACCAGTGCTGGAACGTGAGGTGAGCCGAACCTCAATAGCCTGAGACACCGGCAGGCAAGTAGAAAGAGGAGACTAGAGGGAACGACCCCCCGGGCGGGGGAACTTCACCAGGCTACCTGGAAGAGAGAGAGAGAAAAAAAAAAGTGACTGGTATGGACACGGGTTTCTCTCTCTCTGCTCACCTCTCAAAGGCGAGCAAAACAAAGAGCAGGCGCCATCTTGGACATACGTCATAAGCAGAGCGACCTCAGGTCTGCACCGGCCCTGAGCCTAGCAGAAAAACCTGACTCTGGGCAGGGCGAATTAACAGGAGATTAGGACCTAGTAAATTTGTGGTGCTACTGAACTGAGACTGTGAAAAAAGAGACGGTGGGGGAAGAGAACTCACAGAATTCACATGAGTACTCTCCAGAGACGCTACATTTCCGTAACTTTGGCAACCCAGTGGGAGACTGAAGGAGAATTTGAGCCCACTCTGAGGGCAGAACAGATTCCCTGTGTGGTCCTTGGGAAAGAGCTTCCAATCTCTGGCTCCTGTGGCTATATCATTTGCCTGCTAACTACCTCCAACTTCATTCAGCTGTGTGGAATTACTTCCCCTTTGAATCAAAAAAAGAAAGAGAGAGAGAGAGAGATCTACCACACCTAACCTGGGAGTGTCACCTTTGGCACACCAAACAGAGCTCTCAGGCCACACCCATCTCAAGCCTCTAAGGCTCCATCAAAAACAGTCCACTTAATCTAGAGTCATAGTATAACAAGAAAAAGCACCACAGTGAAGAAACCAAATATCTCCAATATGCCAAATAACAAACGCAAAAACCGAGGTAATAAAAACAAGGAAGTCACCATGACGCCCTCAAATGAAAGACACCCCAATTCAAGATTATGAAGATGATGACATAGAAGAAATGCAAGAAGCAGATCTCAAAAAATTGATAAGAACATTAAGAAGTTCTCAAACACAAATTCTTGAACTACAGAAATCCTTAATGGACAAGATAGAAAATCTCTCTTGTGAAAATGAAATATTAAGGAGGAATCAAAATGAAACGAAACAACTAGTACAACAGGAAACTGGGATAGTGACTGAAGTGAAGAATTCAATAGATCAAATGAAAAACACAATAGAGAGCCTTACAAACAGAATGGGTGAAGCAGAAGAGAGAATATCGGACTTAGAAGACAGAGAACAGGAAAGGATACAGTCAAACCAAAGAAAAGAAGAGGAAATTAGAAATCTAAAACATATTGTCGGGAATCTTCAGGATACTATTAAAAAACCCAACATTCAGGTTCTAGGAGTTCCTGAAGGCATGGAGAGGGAGAAAGGATTAGAAGGCCTTTTTAGTGAGATATTAGCAGAAAATTTCCCAGGTTTGGAGAAGGACAGAGAAATCCTAGTACAGGAAGCTCATAGAACCCCTAATAAACACGACTAAAAGAGATCCTCACCACGACACGTTGTAATTAAACTCTCCACAGTGAAACATAAAGAAAAGATCCTAAAATGTGCAAGAGAGAAACGTCAGATTACTCTCAGAGGATCTCCAATCAGACTCACAGCTGACTTCTCATCAGAAACCCTACAAGCTAGGAGGGAATGGCAAGATATAGCCCAGGTACTAAGAGAGAAAAACTGCCAGCCCAGAATATTATATCCTGCAAAGCTATCATTTGTGAATGAAGGTGAAATAAAGACTTTTCATAGCAAACAGAAATTGAAAGAATTTGTTGCCACTCGTCCAGCCCTGCAAAAGATGCTTAAAGATGTGTTACACACAGAAACACAGAAACACGGTCATCAATATGAAAGAAGGTAAAGGAAGGAAAGCTCACAGCAAAAGATCACAGGGAATTGAAAGCATATATTAGAACTTATCTTTGGCAAATGGCAGGGCAATGTTACCACTTATCATTAGTCACATTGAACATTAATGGCCTGAACTGTCCAGTTAAAAGACACCAATTGGCTGATTGACTTAAGGAACAAAACCCATCTATTTGCTGCTTACAAGAAACACATCGTTCCAACAAAGATCCATACAGACTGAAAGTGAAAGGCTGGAAAAAGATATACCATGCCAACAGAAATGAAAAAAGAGCGGGCGTAGCCATCTTAATATCGAACAACATAAACTTTACCACAAAAACTGTTAAGAGAGACAAAGAGGGACACTATATAATGATTAAGGGATCAATTCAACAGGAAGATATAACAATTATCAATGTACATGCACCTAACTACAGGGCACCAGTTTATCTAAAAGATTTATTAAGGGACTTAAAGGGAGACTTAGACCCCAATACAATAGTACTGGGGGACTTCAATACTCCACTCTCAGAAATAGACAGATCATCCGGTCAGAAGATCAACAAGGATACAGTAGATTTAAACGACACTATAGCCCAAATGGATCTAACAGATATATACAGAACTTTCAATCCTACAGCTAAAGATTTTACATTCTTCTCAGCAGTACATGGAACCTTCTCTAGGATTGACCACATACTAGGCCATAAAGCAAGTCTCAGCAAATTCAAAAGAATTAGAATCATACCATGCAGCTTCTCAGACCATAAAGGAATGAAGTTGGAAATTAGCAACTCAGGAATCCCTAGAGCATACGCAAACACATGGAGATTGAACAACATGCTCCCGAATGAACAATGGGTCATAGAAGAAATTAAAAGAGAAATCAAAATTTTTCTGGAAGTAAATGAGGATAACAGCACAACATACCAAAACTTATGGGATGCAGCAAAAGCGGTGTTAAGAGGAAAGTTTATATCAATAGGTGCCTACATCAAGAAATTGGAAAGGCACCAAATAGATGAGCTTTCAATTCACCTCAAGGATCTAGAAAACCTACAGCAAACCAAACCCAAATCTAGTAGGAGAAGAGAAATAATTAAAATCAGAGAAGAAATCAACAGGATTGAATCAAGAAAAACATTACAAAAAATCAGCCAAACGAGGAGCTGGTTTTTTGAAAAAATAAACAAAATTGACACCCCATTGGCCCAACTAACTAAAAAAAGAAGAGAAAAAACCCAAATCAATAAAATCAGAGATGAAAAAGGAAACGTAACAACAGACACCACAGAAATAAAAAGAATCATCAGAAATTACTACAAGGACTTGTATGCCAGCAAACAGGGAAACCTATCAGAAATGGATAGATTCCTGGACACATGCAACCTACCTAAATTGAACCAGGAAAACATCGAAAACCTAAACAGACCCATAACTGAGACAGAAATTGAAACAGTAATAAAGGCCCTCCCAACAAAGAAAAGCCCAGGACCAGATGGATTCACTGCTGAATTCTACCAGACATTTCAAGAAGAACTGACTCCAATTCTTCTCAAACTATTCAGAACAATCAAAAAAGAGGGAGTCCTCCCAAATTCTTTCTATGAAGCCAGCATCACCTTAATTCCTAAGCCGGAAAGAGATGCAGCACTGAAAGAGAATTACAGACCAATATCCCTGATGAACATAGATGCAAAAATCCTCAATAAAATTCTCGCCAATAGAATGCAACAACACATCAGAAAGATCATCCACCCAGACGAAGTGGGATTTATCCCTGGTATGCAGGGATGGTTTAATGTGCACAAAACAATCAATGTGATACACCACATTAACAGACTGCAGAAGAAAAACCATATGATTATCTCAATAGATGCCGAGAAAGCATTTGATAAAATACAACACCCTTTCATGATGAAAACTCTAAGCAAACTGGATATGGAAGGTACATTCCTCAATACAATCAAAGCAATCTATGAAAAAACTATGGCCAACATCCTATTGAATGGGGAAAAGTTAAAGCATTCCACTGAGATCTGGCACCAGGCAGGGATGCCCACTCTCACCACTGCTATTCAATATAGTTCTGGAGGTTCTAGCCAGAGCTATTAGGAAGAAAGAGAAATTAAAGGGATACAAATAGGGAAGGAAGAACTCAAACTATCCCTCTTTGCAGATGATATGATTCTTTACTTAGGGGACCCAAAGAACTCTACTAAGAGACTATTGGAACTCATAGAAGAGTTTGGCAAAGTAGCAGGGTATAAAATCAATGCACAAAAATCAACAGCCTTTGTATACACAGGCAATGCCACAGCTGAGGAAGAACTGCTATATCAATCCCATTCACAATAGCTACAAAAACAATCAAATACCTTGGAATAAATTTAACCAAGGACGTTAAGGATCTCTACGATGAAAATTCCAAAACCTTAAAGAAAGAAATAGAAGAGGATACCAAGAAATGGAAAAATCTTCCATGCTCATGGATTGGAAGAATCAACATCATCAAAATGTCCATTCTCCCAAAAGCAATTTACAGATTCAATGCAATACCAATTAAGATACCGAAGACCTTCTCAGATCTGGAAAAAAAATGATGCTGAAATTTATGTGGAGACACAGGAGACCTCGAATAGCTAAAGCAATCTTGTACAACAAGAACAAAGCTGGAGGCATCACAATACCAGATTTCAGGACATACTACAGGGCAGTTGTAATCAAAACAGTATGGTACTGGTACAGAAACAGATGGATAGACCAATGGAACAGAATTGAAACACCAGAAATCAATCCAAACATCTACAACCAACTCATATTTGATCAAGGATCCAAAACCAATCCCTGGAGTAAGGACAGTCTATTCAATAAATGGTGCTGGGAAAACTGGATTTCCATGTGCAGAATTATGAAGCAAGACCCCTACCTTTTACCTTACACAAAAATCCACTCAACATGGATTAAAGACTTAAATATATGACCTGACACCATCAAAATATTAGAGAGCATTGGAAAAACCCTGCAAGATACAGGTTCCGACAATGACTTCTTGGAAAACACCCCAGAAGCACAAGTAGTCTAAGCCAAAATTAACGTTTGGGATTGCATCAATTTGAGAAGTTTCTGTACTGCAAAAGAAACAGTCAGGAAAGTGAAGAGGCAACCAACAGAATTGGAAAATATATTTGCAAACTATGCAACTGATAAAGGGTTGATCACCAGAATCTACAAAGAAATCAAGAAACTCCACAACATCAAAACAAACAACCCACTTAAGAAATGGGCCAAGGACCTCAATAGACATTTTTCAAAAGAGGAAATCCAAATGGCCAACAGACACATGAAAAAATGTTCAAGATCACTAGCAATCAGGGAAAGGCAAATCAAAACCACAATGAGGTTTCACTTCACCCCAGTTAGAATGGCTCACATACACAAATCTACCAACAATAGATGCTGGCGAAGATGTGGGGAAAAGGGACACTAACCCACTGTTGGTGGGAATGCAAATTGGTTAAGCCACTATGGAAGTCAGTCTGGAGATTCTTCAGAAACCTGAATATAATCCTACCATACAACCCAGCCATCCCACTCCTTGGAATTTACCCAAAGGAAATGAAATTGGCAAACAAACAAGCTGTCTGCACATTAATGTTTATTGCAGCTCAATTCACAATAGCTAAGACCTGGAACCAACCCAAATGCCCATCAACAGTAGACTGGATAAAGAAATTATGGGACATGTACTCTATAGAATACTATACAGCAGTCAAAAACCACGAAACCCGGTCATTTGCAACAAGATGGAGGAATTTGGAAAACATCATGCTGAGTGAATTGAGCCAGTCCCAAAGGGACAAATATCATATGTTCTATGTTCTCCCTGATCGGCGACAACTAAATGAGCACCAAAGAGGAAACTTGTTGAAGTGAAATGGACACTATGAGAAACAGTGACTTGATCAGCTCTTGTCCTGATGGTTGATGTCCAATGTAATACTTAATCCATTTTAGTATTATTTTGTTCTAGTACCATTGGTTGAACTCTGTAATTAACACACAATTATTCTTACGTGTTTAAATTTTAACTGAAAATGATCCATGTTAGGAATTTGGAAAACATTATGCTGAGTGAAATAAGCCAATCCCAAAGGGACAAATATCACTTGTTCTCCCTGATAGGTGACAACTAACTGAGCACCAAAAAGGAAACCTGTTAAAGTGAAATGAACACTATGAGAAACAGTGACTTGATCAGCCCTCACCCTGACTGTTGATGAGCAACTTAATATGTAATCCCTCTTAGTATTTTTTTTTTGTTTGTTCTACTTAATACTTTTGGTTGAATACTGTAATAAATACACAATTCTTCTTAAGTGGTAAAACTTAACTGAAAAGTGATCACTGTTAAATATAAGAGTGGGAATAAGAGAGGGAAGAGATGTGCAATTCGGGACATGCTCAAGCTGACTTACCTCAAACAGTAGAGTTAGAAACATACCAGGGGATTCCAATTCAATCCCATCGAGGTGGCATCTCGATTCAATCCAATTCAATCCCATCTCACTAGTCCCAGTGATCAATTTCTGTTCACAATTGATCGTAATGATAGGACTAAGAACCAAAGGGATCATATAAACAAGAATAGTGTGTGCAAATACTAGCTGATAGAATCAAAAAGGGAGAGAATGATCCAACATGGGAAGTGAGATACACAGCAGACCCATAGAATGGAAGATGTCCTAAACAGCACTCTGGCCTCAGAATCAGCCCTTAAGGCATGCGGATCCGGCTGAAATGCCCATGAGAGTATTTCAGGCATGGAAAGCCAAGACACTCTGGGGAAAAAAAAAAAAACCTAAATGAAAGATCTCCACGAGTGAGATCCCAGTGAAAAGAATGGGCCATCAAAGAAGGAGGTACCACCTTTCTCTGAAGGGAGGAGAGAACTTCCACTTTGACCATGGCCTTGTCTAAATATCATCAGAGTCGGTGAACTCAGGGGGCTTCCATAGGCTTGGTAGCTCATGACAAGAGCCTAGGGTGATTACTGAGGCCATAAACAAGAGTGTCAATTTGTTAAGTCAACAACAGGAGTCACTGTGCACTTAATCCTCATGTAGGATCTCTGTCCTTAGTGTGCTGTACATTGAGATTTAATGCTATAACTAGTACTCCAACAGTATTTTTCACTTTATGTTTCTGTGTGGGAGAAAACTGTTGAAATCTTTACTTAATGTATGCTAAACTGATCTTCTGTATATAAAGAGAATCAAAAATGAATCTTGATGTGAATGGAAGGGGAGAGGGAGTGGGAAAGGGAAGGGTTGCGGGTGAGAGGGACGTTATGGGGGGGAAGCCACTGTAATCCATAAGCTGTACTTTGGAAATTTATATTCATTAAATAAAAGTTAAAAAAAAACTGAATTTTTCAGTAAAGATTTTTCTTATATTTTTATTTATAATAAATACTAAATATAATTCCCCCTTAACTTTTCTTTCTTTTGCCGCCTTTATCAATCACTGCACAAACAAAATATAAAGGAAAATCCCAGAACTTATCTACCAGAGTAAGATAAATGCAACTGATCAGCTTTGATGATTCAAATTTTATTGCTAAGCAATCAGACGAGTGTCAAGGGAATTTTGCACTGGGAAGTAGTTTTCCTCTTCTGTTCTCATCACAGTCCAGATTTCATTTTTATGTAAATAGTTTAAAGTTGTAAGAAATCCAATCCAGTAGTTAGCTAACTTAAATCTTACAAATTTTGAGGAAGGTTCTTAATACTGAACACTAACTGCCAAACCTCCACTACAATAGTTAGAGAATATCTTCTTCACTACATATGGTTATTTCTGCCAATGTTTCTCTCATAATTAAATAAAACGTTCTTCAAACCTATTACGGTAAACAAAGTATGTACATAAATAAGAATGGAATAATGCACCAAAACCTTTTTAGTGTAGAGAGTTAGAACTATACATCAACCAAACCCAGTCTCCTGGATTGAGTAGTGTTTGAAAATTAAAGTCAGGAAGAACCTTGCTAAGCAAATTTGATAGTATCTTAGGCCATCATCAAATGTGAAGAATGATAAGGTTCCATTGCATTTGAAAGAAAGCATTTATTGCATAATTTTTCTCAAATGTAATATACTTTCTCTTAATTCTGAAATGTGATGTTTTCCTTAGGCAATTAGTACATACAAACTAAGGTCATCTCTACAGCTGTGTCAAATAGAACTAGCAGTAGAATTCCCTCCTGTGTAAGCCATTAGGAGAGTCTCTGGAGAAATAAATGAGTAACTGCTTCAAGTCAATGTTCCGTTTTCCTCTGACTTGAACACTCAGTGCATCTTAAATCACAAAAAATAAGATTTTTTTACTCTGATACATTGTACACAGGGCCAAATCTCAGTCTTAGTTGTTCAAACACAAAATATTACAAATCCACTGATATGTATAAAATTTGACTCTAGGCAAAGATGGGTCAGAAATATTGTAGAGCTAGAAAGAAAGTATTGCTTTGAGTTTTTTTGGTGGGAATTAATTTAAATACAGTTTTTGACATATCTATGTAAACTTAATTTTTCTAATTTTCATCAAAATAAAAATTTAAGAAATAATTATATTGGCTGGCGCTGAGGCTCACTAGGCTAATCCTCTGCCTGCAGCGCCAGCACCCCAGGTTCTAGTCCCGGTTGGGGCGCCGGAATCTGTCCTCATTGCTCCTCTTCCAGTCCAGCTCTCTGCTGTGGCCCGGGAAGGCTGTGGAGGATGGCCCAAGTGCTTGGGCCCTGCACCCGCATGGGAGACCAGGAGGAAGCACCTGGCTCCTGGCTTCGGAACAGCACAGCGTGCCGGCTGTAGCGGCCATTTGGGGGGTGAACCAACGGAAGGAAGACCTTTCTCCCCATCTCTCTCTCTCACTGTCTAACTCTGCCTGTCAAAAAATAAATAAATAAAAATAAAAATAAATAGTTATATTTTGGCCTGTGGCTTATTTTGAACAATATGTGGAAAAGTTAGCCATGGAAATTATTAGTACAGAAAGAATTTTTAGATTCTTTTAATTAAAAATATTTTAAATTATCCATTCTGTTATATGTGTATTTACTCATTAAAAACACTTTTATGGCCGGCGCCGCGGCTCAACAGGCTAATCCTCCGCCTAGCGGCGCCTGCACACCGGGTTCTAGTCCCGGTCGGGGCGCCGGATTCTGTCCCGGTTGCCCCTCTTCCAGGCCAGCTCTCTGCTGTGGCCAGGGAGTGCAGTGGAGGATGGCCCATGTCCTTGGGCCCTGCACCCCTTGGGAGACCAGGAGAAGCACCTGGCTCCTGCCTTCGGATCAGCGCGGTGCGCCGGCCACGGCAGCCATTGGAGGGTGAACCAACGGCAAAGGAAGACCTTTCTCTCTGTCTCTCTCTCTATCCACTCTGCCTGTCAAAAAAAAAAAAAAAAAAAAAAAAAAAAAAAAAACACTTTTATTCACAAAATTCATTTTTTTAGAAGTCAACAGTGTGACTCTAAACCTGCCGTGCCTAGACCTTTGGTCTCTGGATCCATGTACACACAGCCGGGGAAGACAGAAACTGCTCCAGATCCTGCAATCAAAGGAGGACATTAGTGGAAAACCTGATCAGCTTTAAATAGAATCTATCATTTGGGAATGGTGGTAAGGCAATGTTGATTTCTTGATCTGATAAGTGTACCATGGTTAAGATGTTCACACTGCGGGAAGCTTGATGAGGAAGAGTTGAAAACTTTCCCTTTATGTAAATCTAAAAGAAGTTCAAAATAAGAAGCTTTTAAAAATTTTCAAAGGCACCAAACAGCTTTTGTTTTAATACATTATATCTACTGATATTACCATTTTAGAAATGTAAAACTTAAAAATGTCTATGATATACATTTATTAATTTATTTTAATGCAATAAGTATATGTTTATAAAAATAAAATTTTATGAAAACTGATTATTCTCTAAAATAAAAACATGTAATTACAACAGCAGTATTATTTTTATTTTTTATTTTTTATTTTTTGACAAGCAGAGTGGACAGTGAGAGAGAGAGACAGAGAGAAAGGTCTTCCTTTGCCGTTGGGTCACCCTCCAATGGGCGCCATGGGTGGCGTGCTGTGGCCGTTGCACCGCGCTGATCCGATGGCAGGAGCCATGCACTTCTCCTGGTCTCCCATGGGGTGCAGGGCCCAAGCACTTGGGCCATCCTCCACTGCACTCCCGGGCCACAGCAGAGAGCTGGCCTGGAAGAGGGGCAACTGAGATAGAATCCGGCGCCCCGACTGGGACTAGAACCCGCTGTGCTGGTGCCGCAGGCGGAGGATTAGCCCATTGAGCCATGGTGCCAGCCAGAACAGCAGTATTATTTTAAGAATTTTGCAAGTCTCTTCAAAATCTACATAATAGAAGGCAATTGGACTCATTTATTTCTACTTTCAATTTGTTATGTATGAGTTTTGCTTTGTTGCTGTTGAAGTAAATTTAAGAAAGAAAAAAAACCCATACAGTTTGAAAAGGGAGGAATATTTTATTACAATTTCTCTAAGTACGGTTATTCTTTGATACTAAATCAAATTTCAACAAATGGTTTCTAAACTGCATTGTGGGATCCAAAGTCATAAAAAACCTTTACACCCTGTTATATTAACATCTATTGGCTTACCTAGCACTTTCAATGTACCTTTTACCCATATGTGATTTTGTATTATCATGTATCAGTCAGTCATTTGAAAAATTTTATTCGCTAAGTTATATAGATTTTCTAAATGATAAAATTTCTAATTAGAGGACAGGAAAAGGAAGGCATTTGTTAACATCATTACTGATCTCATCAAACAAGTCTTCAAGTGTTGATAATATTTCAAGTTTATGGTGGCAAATTCAAGTCTTAAAACATTCTAATGTTTACTCGAAATGGTAGATTTTATTATTGGCAGCACATACTGCCATTGTGTTTCTGACAGGCATACTTGATTCATTTTTCAGAAAATATCAAACTAAATAACCAAGTCCAAAAAAAAGTTTGTCAGGCATTTTTTCAAGTAAAAACTGTTCCTTCACACTCTATATCACCACTCAAACAACTGCATGATATCGTCATTGAGGTCATCATTATATGTTGGTGCACACCAGGGGTGGGTTTATTCTCAAAGCATCTGAATAAAATGTGTGTTTAAGGCCAAAACGCAATAAAATTAGAGCAAGCTCTACTTCTAAGGTTCAACCAACTGCTTATAGAAAACAATCAGAAAAAAATTACATATTTACTGAATATGTAGACTTTGTCCTTGTCATTATTCCCAAAACAATAAAGTGTTCTATAAGGTAATGCTGGACAACAAGGGCACAGAAAGCGATTTCTTATGTTTTCTAACGAAGACAAACACAGAAAGCCTCTGAAGAGACATACCCTCCCTTAAATTTTATAACAGGTAGGTAGGAACCCTCAGCATTATCTGAGCCCATCAGAATCAGTAGGTGTATGTAAGTGCAAAATTGCATGTTCCTGAATAAAGCAGCAATGGGAAAGGACAGTGATAGAAAGAGGGAGAAATTAGGTGTGTGATCATTATTTTGTAAACAGAAAGAACATGGTCTTTGTTAAATTCTCTATTTTGCTTATGTGCTACATGATTTCTGAAAACAGGAAATATTTTTAAATTTAAGTTTTTAAGATCCAGGCCAAATAAAACAACTAATTCATAGGCAGGACTCAATAATAGCGCAAACACTATTTGATTCAAGATGATAAACATGAGAATTATTAAGCAACAAAGCAACAATGAACTCTGAAAAGGGACCAGACGAGAGGTCCAAGTAGGAAAAGTCAGAATACGTAGAATTTCATTTTTCCTTTGATTTCTCTTCGAATTTCTTCTCAGCCTATCCAATACTACAATTATTTTTTACCTAAAAATGTCTTTCTTAACAATTTTGTAATGGATTTAGTTTTTTAAAAATACTAGAGCAGTACATGCAGATGTCATTTAAGTACTGAGCTTTCCCACAAATTCAAACCTGTAATCATACAAGTCAATGGATTTCTGTTGTGAAGGTAAAAGGTAAAACTATCCAGTGAAAGATGTATTGAAGTCTCCATCCTGGGTTTAAGTCTTTTTCTGACATTTGCAAACTGTTGTGAACTTGGTGAACTATCCTCTCAGCTCAGTCATCTCCCAGGCATTTTGAATTAACAGTTGAAGGGAAAGATGTTTGGCCTGGCAATTAAGACACCCACACGTTCAGCATTGGAGTACCTGTGCTTGACTCCCAGCTCCACAACACTCAAACACCAGTTTGCAGTCTCACATTGGCAAATACAGCTCTGGTGATGCCAGAATACCCTAGCAAAGAGCAGGTAATGGTTCAAGTGGTTGAGTTCTTTCCATCCAGGTGGGAGACCTGGGTTGAGTTCCTGGATCTCAGTTTTGGCACCCGGCCCAGCCCTTGGCATTTTGGTCATTTCAGGTGTGAACCAGTAGGTGGGAGCCCTCTCTGTGTCTTCTGCCTCTCACACAAATATGTAAGTAAGTAAAGATAAATTAACAATATGAGTTCTGCTTATCTTTGAATTTTATGAAGAGAAAATTATAAAGATAATAGCTCAAAAAATATTAAGTAAACATTTTGATGTGTCACTCTTCCAAGTTGGCAGTGGAGAAAGTTTACTTCTATAGTCACCCTATAAGTGACAGAACATGAAATCTCTCTTCCCACGGATGCTAATTTTGAAAACTGAAGTCAATTAATCTTTCACAGGAAACAATAGATTTAGTTATTTCTAGGTTTAAATTAATATCTCGTTGCTAGAATTCATACTTCTTATGAAGGCAAAGAGTGTTCATATCTCTTGTCCTTAGAAAAGTAGCAGGGCGGCGAGGTAACCAGTCAAATCATTAAAAGCATTTAATGTCCAAGTGTGGGCAAGTGGGACAAATAAAAACATGAAGCAAGTACAGACACAGTACAGGACTGTGCCCATGGGAAGTTCCTTGCCAGAAGTTTCTAGGGAGAGTTCAGGAATTGTACATCAAAAACTGGGGATGGCTAGCGGAATAAGAGAGGAAGGACAGAAGACTTTTTGTCAGGAAAGGGGCAAACCAGGAGACAGCAGAATAACACAGAGTACTGGAAGAAAAGAGGTAGCAAGCTAAGTTTCCATATCTAGCAAAAAAATGAAAGCAAGAAAACACTTTTTTTGAAACAACAAAGGCCAAGAATATGTGCTGCCAGCAGACCCACACTAAGAAAAATGGTAAAGGAAGTGCTTCCACCCCAAGAAAATGAGAACACAGGGAAATCAGAATCCATAGAAAATAGATCACTAGAAATAATAAGTGCAAGTAAATATGGAAGACTTATTATTTATTAACCTCTGTAAAAGATGATTAAGGCCAGCGCCGTGGCTCAATAGGCTAATCCTCCGCCTGCGGTGCCGGCACACCGGGTTCTAGTCCCAGTCAGGGCGCCGGATTCTATCCCGGTTGCCCCTCTTCCAGGCCAGCTCTCTGCTGTGGCCTGGGAGTTCAGTGTAGGATTGCCCAAGTGCTTGGGCCCTGCACCCCATGGGAGACCAGGAGAAGCACCTGGTTCCTGCCTTTGGATCAGGGCAGTGCGCCGGCCCCAGCGCACCGGCCGCGGCGGCCATTGGAGGGTGAACCAACGGCAAAGGAAGACCTTTCTCTCTGTCTCTCTCTCTCACTGTCCACTCTGCCTGTCAGAAAAAAAAAAAAAAAAGATGATTAAGAGGTGAACAGAAAATTCACTTAAAAAATACTAAAATGACACAAAAATGAATAATACAGTTTCAATAAATTGGAGAAATTTCTATTTAAACAACACTCAAACACCAGTTTGCAGTCTCACATTGACAAAAGTTTTAATGTAAGCTAACACTTTCGGTTGACAAGCTTATGATGAAACAAACATATACTGCTTGTGGAAATGAAAGTTGCTTTAGGTCTTCTGGAAAGAAATTTGGCCATCTTTAACAAAACTACATGCACATTAACCTTCTCGCCCAGGAATTCCACTTCTAGGAATATAGTCTGAAGATCTCTTCCAATAATATGAAAATAAATATGCATAGTTATTTTATGCAGAATTGTTTACATTGGTAAAATCAAGGAAATAAACTGAATACACATGTATAGAATAGTGGTTGAATAAATTCTGATATATTTACACAGTGGAGGACTATCCAGCTATATAAAAAAAGATGACTTGGGGTTACTTCCAGGGTGTATTGTTAAGGAGAAAAAAGCAAAGTACAAAAGAGTATTTATAGGGTTCTCTACTTAGTGTAAGCAACAAGGGATCACTAGAATGGCTGTAATTTTTCAAATGATAGATAATAACAAGCTGGGAGAATGAAAAAACTAGAACTCTCATACACTGCTAATAAGAATGTGAAATGACGCAGTTACTTTGGAAAAAGAGTCTGGCAGTTCCTCAAAAAGAGAAACATAGAGTTGCCATATGAGCCAACAATGCCACTCCTAACCATGCCTCCAAGAGTAAAGGAAACCTATGTTCACTGATGTGGGGATGCTAATAGTAGCAGTATTTACAACAGACTCAAAATGGAAACAGCCAAAAAGTTCATCAGGCCATGAATGGGTAAATGAAATGTGGAATAAACAAACAAGGGAATGCTATTCAGCCATAAAAAGAAATGAAGTACCGATGGATGCTAAAACATTGGTGAGGGGGCTGGCGCTGTGGCGTGGTAGGCTAAGCCTCCGCCTGCAGTGTCAGCATCCCATATGGGTGCCGGTTCATGTCCCAGCTGCTCCTTTTTCTGATCCAGCTCTCTGCTACAGCCTGAGAAATCAGTAGAAGATGGCCCAACTGCTTGGGCCCCTGCAGCGGCATGGGAGACCTGGAAGAAGTTCTTGGCTTCTGGCTTCAGATCAGCTCAGCTCTGGCCATTACAGCCATTTGGAGAGTGAACCAGAGGATGGAAGACCTTTCTCTCTCTCTTCCTCTCTCTCTCTCTTAAAAAATAGTGAGCCTCAATATATTCTGCTGGATGTGAGAAGTCAGTCATTAAAGGCCATATAAATTAGACATTGGGAGGTGGGGGATGGGGAAAGGTGAGTAATGAGTGTTTCTTGGTGTTGCAATGAAACTATTTCAAAATTGATTATGGTAATGATTGAGCAACCTTTTGTGAAGATGCTAAAAATGTGTACATTTTGAATGAATATTATGGTGTCTGACTATTAATAAACTTGTTACATTAAAACAAGAAGGAAACAAGATGGGATGTATGAAAATATGTCATTTATGCAAAAAATCAATACAAGAGGGAAAAATCATCAACTAAAGAGATTCATTACAAATATGGGCTGGGGAGTGGGGAACAGTGGAGGGGGAGGGGAGATGAGGTGAAGTGGTGGGGATGAAGAGGGATCAACACTTTTCAGGAAGTTTTTACTATATTATGTATGTATGCTTAGTTATTTATTTACATTGTGCAGGAGGCAAACATGAGTTTTGGGGGCTCAAGGCAAATTAGTACTACTTATAGCAATCAGCCTCTCAGTTCCCCTTGCCCTAATATTCTAGGGGCAATGCACAGAAGACAAGTGTTACCAAATATATGTGGGATCTGAACTGATGAAAAAGATCCCCCAAATTATGACTCAGACAGGTTTTTTGAAGATTTAGTTTTATTTGAAAGAGTTACAAAGAGAAAGAGAGAGAGAATATTTCAATCAATTGGCTCATTTCCCAAATGGCTGCAAAGCCAGGAGTGGGCCAAGCCAAAGCCAGGAGCCTGAAACTCCATTTGAGTTTCACACATGGGTGGCAGGGTTCCAAGTGCTTGGGCCATCATCTGCTGCCTTCCCAGGGGCATTAGCAGGAAGCTGGATAAGATATGGAGTAGATGGAGTAGTTGTAATTTGAAGCAACACTCCCATAAGGGATGCTGGCACGGCAAGCAGCAACTTAACTCACTGTGCCACAATGCCAGGCCCCAGACAATTTAGGAGAAGCAAAAGAGATGCCAACCATCTCTTCCTGACCAAGAAAAGCAACATTTTCTCCCTACTTGTTTACAATACTGAGGAATGTAGTGGCCTCCTTCAGGACTCTAGATTTCATCTCCACTTAAATATAGGTGAATTCTTTCAGGAAGATAGAGAGGGCCATGCGTTTGGCACAGTGATTATGACACCATTTGTCATATGTCTACATCTTCATCAGAGTCCCTGAGTTTAACTCCTGACTCTGCTTCTGATGCCACCTTCCCACTAGTGCATATCCTGTAAGGAAGCATGTGACGGCTCAGATACTTAGTTCCCTGCCATCCATGTGGGAGACTCAAATGGAATTCCCGCTCCTGTCTTCAGTTTGGTCCAGCCTTAGCTATAGTGCATTTTCTTTTGTGCATAAAACTGATTATTTCAAACTCTAAATGTAGATTACTGAGTGCCTAAAACAATAAAAAAAAAGCCAAGTATATTGCATAAATGGAAGTTACGTACATAGAAGGACAAACAGCATCATATTTTCCAGGAAAGTTATGGCATGTTTCAGAGACTTGGTAATATTTGAGTCAAAATGTAAAGATTACATAAAAATGAATAAAAAGAGTCTCAGGAAGGTTATTCCAAGAGGTGTGAAGAGCAGGTGAAAGCACAGGTGTAAATGGACCTGTTGTTTGGTTTAATTTTAAAATAATAATAGCATGGCAATAGCATATATTTCAAGTGAATCTATGATTAAAGGAAAAATGGAGAGAGATAAGTATGAAGACTTGGGGGAAAAGGGCAGATAATTGAAGGCATCATAACCATGTAAGGAGTGAGATTTTGATCCTATACTTTGGGCAAAGGAAATCAACAGAAGTTTATTCAAAAAATGGTATGATCAGGTTTGTAAGAATTCTGCACCAGGGACAGCATTCGTTACATTAAAAAGAAGTCTAAAATAAGGCAATGGGAGTAAAGGGACAAAGCAGAACAAAATTCCACAGAAAATGTTCAGAGAAGAGAGGAGGCCGAGATGGTAGATTTATAGCTAAGCGGGTTGAATGAATTGTGTTACAAATAAATGGGTTATAGCTCTCAAGACAAAACTGGTTGGGAAGGTAAAATAATGAATTTATTGATTTTGACATCTATAGATGTTACTCTCTCAATGATAGTGTTAATAAGGACGGTGTTCATTAGGGCAGGATGTAGCATAACATAAGTAACTGAGTTTGCTCACTCCTGGACCAACCAAAAATTGGATGGATCATGTTCCATCAAAATCACCTGAACAATAGTACATATTTTCCAGAATAAGTCTAAGAGGTATCCTTACTTACCCTGTAACTCAATTTCTCTTCATTTCCATTGTATTTCTAATTTTTTATTTCAAGTAGTATAATGCTGTATCATTTTTATAAAGGATCATATTTTCTAGAACTACACTGAGAATTGTTCCATTGAACAATATAAAATAATGCCTTTTGTCTTACTCAGTGTTTATTGCTTCAAATGAAGATGGTTTGCTTGTCTTTTTTACTGGCCTTCTTGTAAACAATACTCGCTTATCCTTTCATAACAAACTTTTCTGTGTTATTTGGTATTAAATATCTCTTGTAAACAATAAACAGTTGGATTTTAAGTCTAGCTGAGAGTCTTTCCTTTTTCACAAAGAGTGTATGTTATTTGTATTTTCTTATTGCTGCCTTTTTTTTACTTTGATAAATGGATATTGTATTTGCTTCCTTCTGACCCAGTAATTTGAAACATTTCCTATTAATTCCCCCTAGTGATAATAGTTAATGAATGAGTCTTTCCACTTCCCTTACAAATAAGGAAAAAACACATCTAGGTTTTTAACCTTACATAACCCAGGCTTTAATTTCTATATTGGACCAGCACAGTACTTTTTATACCAGGACTTAGTAAAAATTATTTGACATATGGATAATCCCTGTATATAAAATTCATATGTATATAAGGAAAAAACTAAATACTGATTTATGTAAGGAGAACATATTTGGAAGAAGTGATACTTTATTGCTCAAAGTAAAATCTACTTAAATCTTTTGACTATAACCGCTCTGTTCCAGGAATTTGCCAAAATGACAAACACACAGGGAAGAGGAAAGGTGGCTGCTGTAAGTTCTCCAGGCCTCTTAGAAAACATAGAGTCATTCTTTGGGCCACATCCATGCAAATCTACAACAAAGGCAATGTTGTAGACATGGAGGAATGGACCTTGTTCAAAAACGAATGTTCCATAGATGTGAACCTGGCAAAACTGAAGAGTCTGTAGCATCACCCAGCATCCTTGTAAACAAACAAGTTAAGAACAAGAAAATGCACCTGTGTACTGAGCACACTGAAACTCCAAGAAGCGAGGTCACTGCCTGAACTATGTGAAGGCAAATGACTGGAAAAATAAGGAAGACAAAGGGGAAGACGTGCCTGGGTTCAGAGGCAGCTGCATTGTGCCCAGAGAAGCACATCTGTAAGACCCAAAGATAAAGATCTTGAGCCACTGCAGCCTGTTGTGTGTGGATTCAGGGCGTGACAGGTATACAATAAATAAACAAGGACTTCTGCACAGTTACAGATAAATGATACACAGTGTTGCTTTTAAATTTTTGTTATTTGTCATTTAATTTAAGGTTATAGGAGAGAGCATGTAATTTTTATTCTAAGCTGAATTGAGGGCACCAGTAGAGTGACTGCAGCTCAATATTTAAATATCTGGCTTTTCCTGAAAAAGAAAAAAAAAAAGCAAGGCTCAAGTTGACTTAACAAATTCCATTTATTGAAGGTGCATTCTAAACTTCATTTTCAGCTCAGACTGCAGAAACTGACTTAGTTAATTGGGACGATTAAGAATCACCAAGGGTATCATTGCCCCTTTCATTGTGCTTCAGGAAGGAAGAGAGTGATTTATCTCTGCAAACAAGGGCTTGGGGGCCTGCAAGAAAAGAGAAGGAGAAAAATTTCCTTGAAGAGGAAAACTGAGAAAGCTCTTTTTGTAATCAACTCAAGAAATGGTAAAAAGGCTTCACCATGTCTCCATGACAATAGAAATTATAGGAAAAAAAAAACCGGCGCCGCGGCTCACTAGGCTAATCCTCCACCTTGCAGCGCTGGCACGCCGGGTTCTAGTCCCTGTTGGGGCGCTGGATTCTGTCCCGGTTGCCCCTCTTCCAGGCCAGCCCTCTGCTGTAGCCAGGGAGTACAGTGGAGGATGGCCTAAGTCCTTGGGCCCTGCACCCCATGGGAGACCAGGAGAAGTACCTGGCTCCTGCCATCGGATCAGCACGGTGCGCAGGCCACAGCACACAGGCCACGGCGCCCATTGGAGGGTGAACCAATGGCAAAGGAAGACCTTTCTCTCTGTCTCTCTCTCTCACTGTCTACTCTGCCTGTCAAAAAAAAAAAAAAAGAAAGAAAGAAAAGAAAAGAAAGAAAGAAAAAGAAATTATAGAATGTCTGAAATCAGGTGCTTTAAAAAAATCCTACAACCTATGTTCTAAGTTGGTAAAGTAAAAGATTTTATCAGCCATTTATGCCAGCTGCTATCCTTAGCCAATACTTCTCACTCTCTCTCTTTCTCTCTCTCTCTCTCGTTCTCCCTCTTGCTTATCAGAATCAATGGAAAAACTGGTGCTGATTTTAGTGGATGACAACAATATTAGCATTTAAATCAATAATTTCTGAAAACCTTTATTTATGAGCTACTATTTGAGCATAATTTAATTAGTTTTATTCTCCAGGGTGGGCATTTGGCACAACAGTTAAGATGGCACGTGGGAGGCCTGCATCCCTTATCAGAGTGCTTTGGTTTAAGTCCTGGCTCCGCCCCTAATTCCAGCTTCCTGCTAATGCACACCATGGAAGGCAGCTGGTAACGGCTCATGTGCTTGGGTCCCTTCTGCCCATTTGGGAGACCTACACTGAGTTCCCAGCTCCTGGTTTTGTCCTGGCCCAGTCCTGACTCTTGCAAACTCATGGGGAGTGAATCAGTAGATGGGAGTTCTCTCTTCTGGCCTGCTTGTCTCACTGCGTTTCAAATAAATAAATAGATTTCAAATAAAGAAAATGAATTATAAAAATAGTTTTAACCTCGGAAATTTTCACAAGAGGGCTGGCTGACCATATTGCTCTGGAAAAGATGAAGAATCCATTGGAGAACCAGCCATCTCTACTTGTTTCTTGTGTCTACCAACACCCAAAGTACAAAATTTAGTCAGCTGTTCCACTATGTTGTCTACACAAGGCCACTTACCCTGCCATGGAGTCTGCTAGTATTTCATCGTTCTTCCTATAAGAAATACTTTGATAAGAACAAAAGAAGATATTTATCTTTTGTCTTCAAAACATTAGAACACCTTCTAGCCTTTTCTTCTGGGATCAAGGGCAGTTTTATTTTTAGAAAACCATGAACCACAGAAGAGATTGGATAACATTTGACTCTTTTAGACTAAAGTAAAATATTTTAAGTAACAAACAACAATCACTTCTCTTGTGAGCCCTGTCAATGTTCCAAACAAGCTGTAAACTTGCAAAATTGACACAAGCATTTAGCTCAGGATTCCTGTGCTTTGAACTGCCTAGTGGTGCCCTTGATCTGAGCAGAATATGGAAGATGCCCTGTGCCACCGCGTGAAAAGAGATGAGAGAAAGGAGTAAGAATCACATACAAGTCAGCTGTGAAGAGTGAGGAAAGGAAAGCGTGTAATTGGAAAAGCCAACTTTTCTGCAGCCCATTCCTCCTTCCAAGACATCTGTCCCGGTGGAAGGAGACCTTCAAGGGAACTCTCTGAAGGCCTCCAGGCAAATTTATTGAAAGTCAGAGAAATGGGGCAGTGAGGGGAGGCACAAAGAGAGAGGTCTTCCCTCTGCTGGTTCACTCCCCAGGTAGCTACAGCAGCCAATGCTGAATCAGGCCAAAGCCAGGAGCCAGGACCTTCACTGGGCTCTCCCACGTGGATGGCAGGGGCACAAACACTTGGGCCATCTTCTGCTGTTTTCTCAGGCCATTAGTAGGGAGCCGGATTGGAAGTAGAGCAGCTGGGACATGAACTGGCACACAAATGGGAAGCCGGCATCGCAGGTGGCAGCTTAATCTGCTATGCCACAATGCTGGCCCCTTCATTTATCTTTTAAGACCTCAGTTTCTCTTTAAGAAAATTCTCTCAATCCTTTGATGAGAAATTAAACTTTCCATGAAAAGTAGTGTTTTTCCTTCATGTACTCACATAAAATTTCAGAAATCTTTTGAGCAATAAACTCATTATATTATCTACTTAAAATTAGGGATGTAAGGAAAACTAGGGTTTGTTGCATTACATTATTTTCTAATTGTATTTGAAGAAGTGACTTTTGCAAACACTTTAGCAACTATAATTTCTGCACTGCAGGATAAAAATGATTTATTTCTAGTTGACATGTTTTATTAATTAGAATAATAAAAGGACAGTTGTCTGGAGTAGCAATTATTTAAGTGTTTCCCACAGAAGTTAAGTACTCTGGTTGAAAAGGATTGACAGTTTTGTGCATTTAATATGGGTGAAGCATTAAACTTGGCACGTGTAGCACTCATCTTAATTAATTCTCACATCAACCCTGTGAAATACCCATTTGTTTCCATTTTACAGGAAAAGAAACTGAGATTCAGAAAAGTTAAGTAGCTTTTTCAAGATTCTACACCTAGTGAATAATAACTGGTATTGTGAGTCAGGTCTTTCTGTTTCTATTCTTTACATTACATAAACTGATTAAATAAATGGCATTAGGCACGTAGGTTCGGATAAAAATAAATGATGGAATTTTTGAAGTGTGGAATCTGATAGGAGACAAATCTTGTCTAACATTTTAATTGATTCTCTTTTAGGGCTAGTTTAGAAATACTGCAATCACGTTGTTCAAGAAACAATTTATAGTATAAATCCATAATTTTATTTCTCTTAGGCTAAAAATCTTTGTTTCTAAAAAATAGAAATATTGAATGTTCTTTTAACTGTGGCAAAATACTGGCTGGCTACTGTGAAACATTTCCCCTTTCTTCTTGGGTATTTAACTAAAATATAATTTGAAGATACTGTTGGATTTAGATGTGGCCAAAGGACTGAGTTGTCCCCAATGGAATGCAAGTGAAAGTCATTGCCTCCTTTCCAGGAATGGCCCATATCCTCCCAGGGTGGCAACATGCAGTGTACTCTTGGAAGTCATTTATTGAAGATAAAAGGATCTCTGTGAGTCTGAAGCCACAAGTAATTGTTTGGGGCAAAGCTCAAAATGCCTGTCAGCACACTAGCACCTCTTCAGTAAAGATAGATATAGACTGTTGTTGAATGAATTCAAGTAATTCTGCATCCCACCAATCACAGAGCAGTCCTGGCTTACATCTCTTATCTTTTGTATTTATTAAGCACTCTCTGTTTCACTCTCACAAATGTTCCAGTTCAAATAAACAAAAGTATCAACAGTGTTAGCTCTGTTAGCCACAGAGATTTATATAGTAGGACAAATAGCATTACCTTAACTAAGACATTGGATTTTTATTTGTCTTATACTGTTTATTTATTTCAGCATGTCTTGGCTAAACAGGCTATTTTGATTATGAAAGTTTAAAAAGAAAAGCAGAGACACACATAAATTGTATACTTAAGATTCTGGTTCCATTTTTCTAAAGTCTATTTCAATATGCCCTCAGTAAACAATGCGTTTACATATAGATGGAAAAGAAACAATCTAGGCAAATAGACTAGATTTAGTGCATATCTGACATAGTTACACTCAAATGTTCACTGCTATTGCTATTATTATTTCTATTACTTTTCTATTTTTATTCTATATTCCTAGTGAATTGCAGAGAAAAATATGAATTGATACAATCTTTGCAAAAACTAACCTAGCAAAATTATTTCATCAGTGTTCATTATCTGTGTCTAAATAATCTAATTTCTTAAAATCTGTCCTTTTCAGTTGAAATGAAAGATCTATAACTCCAAATAATTTATGCACAAGAAAGGCAGTTATCAGTCTAAGTTATTGAGAAGTGCAGGGGTAAATTTGCTACAGGTAACACTGAGTAGGCAATCAATAAAGTTATACAGGGAGGCCTACCTTTATCTGCATCTGGAGCAAGTCGTTGGATGAGGTATGCAGAATCTGCTCTGGACTGCCCCCTGAGTCATGAGGATGGATTACTCTGATGGGATAACTTGAACTGATTTCCACTCTTGTGGTGGTGATGATTTAAGGGAATGTAGTAGGTAAAATAATCCCAACAGATTTGCAGGGAGTGGGGAGAGTCACTCCTGAGAAGAGGCAAACATGAGCATAGAGACAACTCTGCAATGCATCTGTACAAAAAAATATGTAAACACAAGTATTTATGATACATAAATAAGCAAAGATATTTATGCAGTTGTATTCACTAAGTGTTACCTATATTGGTAGAAATGCATAACAATTTTATGTTAAATTAGAATTAATAATGCATTAATAAGGTTTAAAATTATATAGGCAACAAATCAATGGCTTTGATAAGTATTTGATGATACAGAAAATGTTCATGATAGACTACTATGATGGCTAATTCTACATGGCAACTTGACTGTACTACAGGGTACCCGAATATTGGATTAGATATTTTTCTAATTTCTATGAAGGTGTTTTTAGATAAGATTTACATTCAAATCAGAAGACTAACTCAAGCAATGCAGGTGGATTTCATCCAATAAATTGGAGGCCTGAAAAGGATAAAATTGTAAGGTAAGGAAAAATTCACTCTTTGAATTACTGTCTTTAAGGTAGAGCATTGTTCTCCTGCCTTCAGATTCAGAGCGGGACTAGAATTATACACTAGTTGTCTGGGTCTCAGGACTTCACACTCAGTAGCTCTCCTGTGTCTCCAGCCTGCTGACTATGGATGATGTATAACCATGTGAGCCAATTCTTTTTACCAATTAAATAATTGCTTATTTAAGTTATCTCTTATTTTTCAAATGTAGCAAGCTTGTTTTTAAAAATGCTTTTTTTAAAGATTTATTTTATTTATCTGAAAGACAGTTACAGACAGAGATATAGCCAGAGAGGTCTTCCATCTACTGGTTCACTCCCCAGATGACTGCAACAGCCAGAGATGAGCTGATCCGAAGCCAGGAGCCAAAAGCTTCTTCCAGGTCTCCCACATGAGTGCAGGGGCCCAAGGACTTGGGCCTCTTCTACTGCTTTCCAAGGCCATAGCAGAGAGCTGGATTAGAAGTGGAGCAGCTGGGACCCAAACCAGCACCCATATGGGATGCTGATGCTGCAGGCCAGAGCTTTAACCCGCTGTGCCACAGTGCTGGTCCCTCAAAATGCTTTAAACAATTTTTATATATGTTAGTCAGGGTTCTTCAGAGAGATGGGTAGGGAGGTATATAGAGAAGTGGCATTAATCAGGGGAATTAGCTCACAGGTTATGGAGGCTTAGAAGCACCATCATAAGCCATCTACTAACTAGACACCCAGAGAAGCCAGTAGCACGGTTCAGTTCAAGTTCAAAAGCTCCTAAATCAGGGAAGCAAGTGATGTAGCTTTCAGTCAGAGACCAAACATCTGAGAACCCAGGGAACTGCCAGTATAAGATCCAGAGTCCAACAGCCAGAGAACCTGAGTCCCAATGTCCAAGGGCAAGAGAAGGGTGTCACAGCCCCAAGAGACAAAGAAATAGAGACAGAAATTCACCTTCCTTCTGCCCTTTTGTTCCATCTGGGCCTCAGCCATTTGGATGGTGCCCATCAACACTTTTAAGTCTTTACTTAAAGGCTTTTAAGTTTTTACTTAATCATTTGATTCAATGCCAGTCTCTTCTAAGAACGCTGAAGAACTCTGCACAGACATCCTCAGAAACGAAGCTTTCTCAGCTATCTAGGTATCTGTTAGTATGTCAAGTTGGTGCCTAAAATTAACCTTCCAATATACGTATATACTTTGGTGTCATCAACAGTAATATAACAGACTGCTATTTTACTTATATAAAACATGATTATTTAAACAGTGGATTAAACATCAAGTTTATGACATTTTTGAAAGATTAGTATTTACAAGGGTTGATTTTTAAATGATAATGGAGACATAGAGTAAGAAAGAATGGTGACAAGCAAAATTTATTTTAGATTGACTCCAAGATTTCTATATTGGTTGACATGAAATAAAAATTCATGGTCATAGAATTTGCTAGTTAACGGAGGAACAGGATTTGGTTTGAGGATTAGAGTGAGGGAAGATAAAGAGGTTAATTTCAGACATATAAACTTCAAAGCACATTAGGTTGCCAGGAGATGTGTCCAAAAAATATTTGATACATAGCTTGACATTCTGAGCAAAATTTGCTGGAGATACAAATTCGTGAACCATCAAGCTATAGATTTCAGTTGAAATTGCAAGAGTCCATGTAACAAAGGCAATATACAGTGGCAACAGTTGAGAGTTCTGGCACACAGTAGAGTGTGAAAGGAGAGAGTAGAAAGAAGGTGTCACACTGCCAGGAAAGTAGAAAGAATAGCTAAAGAGAGTAGAGGCCTTCAAGAAATAGGTAGTGGCAAAACAGCTCCCTTTCTATTGAACAATTTTCCCCTCTTCCTTAGAAAAATGTTATTCATTCAGCCCACCTATATTTCCCAGCTCACTTGAATTTTGTTTCCATCCATAGAATGTGGGTGCCAAGGCAATTGAAAAGGTGATATAGCATCTCTATCCTCGTATTTCACTTCTAAGAGCTGGCAGCAGAGGAATCATAGGCCCTAACTGATGGCCGTGCAAAAACAAGGAGGGAGCCAAGGTCCCCTGAGCCACCACACGGAGGACAGCCACACTGCACTATTAAGATGCCATCAGCTTAACCTGTTGACAAGAAAGAAATTATTCTGTTAAGGTTCTGAAACTTTCCAGGTTATTTATTATCACAACTAGTATTATCTTCAATACAGTAAAAACTGAAAATTATCAGTTGAATTTAGGAAGTGATTGCTAACATGGAAATGATTTGCTACACAGGAATGCAAAATCAAGGAAAGTTTGTGTTGTATTGAGGACCCAAAGGAGGTTTGATCATCTTTTACAGGCTGAGCAGAAGTCATAAGAGACTAGGAGGCAATGAGTCTACAGAAAATAGATGGACTCCCTCATGAAGCAAAAGGTCATAGAAGAGATGCTGAGGCAGAGGGGGTCGGAATGGCCTCGATGACGAGCATGAACAACTGCAACAGGATGAAGAGAGCAAAATGAGTGAACAGCTATATCTGAGGAACACTGAATTCTAGTGAATATTATAATCACGATAATTGTTGAACATCCAAGCTCTCTATATTTTGTCAATCCAGTGCTTCTTGTATTTTGACCCATAAAAACCAATAGGAAGGCACAGTGATATCTAGATGCTGTCATTTCCTATTAACCTTTATGAAAAAAGAAATATTCACATTTGATTTTCTTCAACTGGCTCATTCTTATTTCATTCCCTTTGAAAGTAATACACAAGATAAAGATCCCTTCCCAGAAAACAATGTTACCAAAGATTTAACATCAAATACCACCCCAAGAAGAGAACTGTATGCCAAGCATCATTCCCTCGTTGTAACACTACTTTCTCACTGAGAGCAACATGAAAAGGCAATGTGATTTTGAGTCTTGGCAGTTGATATTTCTGACTCGCAGATACGTTTATCTTCATATTGCCCTGCTGTGGGACTGAATCAAATAACCAAACTAAACTAAAAATGTCCCCACGTGCTGGAAATGATTGAGATCAAGGAGGGGATGCAGTGCAGGAGTGTTGGGGGAGAAGAGACATTAAAGCAGTGCTTGATGTCCTTGTTACATTCAGTTTATTAAAGGAATGGTCTGTGTGTCACATTCTAAATCCTCATTTGCATATATTATCACTTCCCACTATAGTACTTTTTGGCTAATTTATAATAAAGATGTGTTTGTGTTTCCATAATTGTTGTGAAACAATCGGTGTTAAATAACAAAGTTGTATAATCATAGGAGCAACTTTATCGTTTCCCATAAGATTCTTCTTAAGGTCATTTGGATTTTTTTTCCCTTCTGGATGAATTCACAGGGGGGTCCCACAGTGTTTTCAGTCCCCCTATGTCTCTCAAAACGTGTCATTTCAAAATTGAATAGCGCTCTTCCTCAGCCGGCGCTCAACCAGGAGAAGCCATGTTCAGCTCGAGCGCCAAGATCGTGAAGCCCAATGGCGAAAAGCCAGATGAGTTCGAGTCGGGGATCTCCCAGGCGCTCCTGGAGCTGGAGATGAACTCGGAACTCAGGGCTCAACTAAGGGAGCTGAACATCACGACTGCCAAGGAAATCAAAGTTGGCGGTGGCCGGAAAGCTATCATCATCTTTGTTCCCATTCCTCAACTAAAATCCTACCAGAAAATTCAAGTCCAGCTAGTTCGTGAGCTGGAGAAAAAGTTTAGTGGGAAGCACGTTGTCTTTATTGTTCAGAGGAGGATTCTGCCTAAGCCAACTCGAAAAAGCCATACGAAAAATAAGCAAAAGCGCCCTAGGAGCCGCACTCTGACAGCTGTGCACGATGCAATCCTTGAGGACTTAGTCTTCCCAAGTGAAATCGTGGGCAAGAGAATCCGTGTGAAACTGGATGGCAGCCGGCTCATAAAGGCCCATCTGGACAAAGCACAGCAGAATAACGTGGAGCACAAGGTGGAAACTTTCTCTGGTGTGTATAAGAAGCTCACAGGCAAGGATGTTAATTTTGAGTTCCCAGAGTTCCAGTTGTAAACAAAAATGACTAAATAAAAGATGCATCACGGTAAAAAAAAAAATTGAATAGCAAGGGGCTGGCACTGTGGCGTAGTGGGTACAGCTGCCATCTGCAGTACCAGCATCCCATATGTGCACGGGTTCCAGTCCCAGCTGCTCCACTTCCAATCCATCTCTCTGCTGTGGCCTGGGAAAGCAGTAGAAGATGGCCCAAGCCCTTCGGCCCCTGCACCCGTGTGGGAGACCTGGAAGAAGCTCCTGGTTCCTGACTTATGATCAGCTCAGCTCCAGCTGTTGTGGCCATTTGGAGAGGGAACCAACAGATGGAAGACTTCTCTTTCTCTCTCTCCTTCCACCTCTCTGTAACTCTGCCTTTCAAATAAATAAATCTTTTTAAAAATTGAATAGCTAGACCAGTGAAATAAGGACAAGTTTTAATATCTTTCAAGTTGAAACCAGTTAGCATGTCCAGCTTGTTCCTCCTCTCTTGTAACAAAAGCTCCCTGATCCTCACTGGCCAGCATCAAAGCAAGTAAAAAAGTCTCCAGAGAAAGAGCCCACATTTAGGGAACAGAGGCAACACTGACGTTTGCTGTAAAACGCAGACGCAGTCGTGATACATGCCGTTGGATGCGGGGGCAGTCGCGATATTAGCCGTGAGGCGCAGGTGCATCGCGGTGTTTGTCATGGGGCACAGACGCCATCGTGAAAAACCACGGGGCGCCGGAGCAGTCGTGGTGTGCCTTTGGTTCCTTCCAGAAAGTAGGTGCGCTATGCAATTACTCTTCCGCTTACAGAGCTCCCTTGTAGGAGTATTTTTAGGGCGAGAAGAGGAAGGAAGCAGACGGCCCTCTGTAAGGTAAAGTACCTTTCTGCGTCTCAGGGTTCCCCGCCCTCAGCTCCTGGGCACCCAGCCATTCCCCTCCTTCATTCAAACAGAGACCGTCCAGATGCTGTGTTGGGGTTTTGTCTCAAATAGCCACTGGATACACAAGAAAATTCACTCTTCCTTATCCAATACTTTAACTGAAGTGGGTCTTCTCCCCAGGCATTCGTTTGTCTCCTTGTACCAGGTGAGGCCACCCTCTGCTGTAATCTCCAGGCAGGAGTCAACAGCAATTTCCCACTTCCAGACCACACATGGCCAGCACTGCAGGTGGTTCTCCTTTAAGCTTCTGGCCACTCCTTCCCAGGGTATTCTCATTCTCCCTCTTTCTCTCTCATGCACTCACTCCCATTGCCACACTTGCTCTCTCTTGAATCGCCATTATTTTACAAGCTGGAATTGAGTGGTAGCTGATGTTGGCCTTGGCAGAAATGATGATCCCTTGGCATCTGCTGCATGTGTTCTCCTTTTCTTTCTTTTAAAGATTTATTTTTATTTATTTGAAAGAGAGAGAGAGAGAGAAGTGTTCTATCCGCTGGTTCACTCCCCAAATGGCCACAACAGCTGGTGCTGAGCTGATCATAAATCAGGAACCAGAAGCTTTTTCCAGGTCCCAACAAGGACTTGGTCTGTCTTTACTGTTTTCCCAGGCCGTAGCAGAGAGCTAGATCAGAAGAGGAGCAGCAGGGACTAGAACCAGTGCCCATATGGGATGCCAGGGCGCTAGTCCCTTTCCTTTTCTTTCTTAAGAATAAAGAATTAGGGACCGGCACTGTGGCTCAGGAGGTTAATCCTCCGCCTGTGGCGCTGGCTTCCCATATGGTTGCCAGTTCTAGTCCCGGTTATCCTCTTCCAGTCCAGCTCTCTGCTGATGGCCTAGGAGGGCAGTGGAGGATGGCCCAAGTGCTTGGGCCCCTGCTCCCACATGGGAGACCAGGAGGAAGCACCTGGCTCTTGGCTTCGGATTGGCTCAGCTCCGGCCGTCGCCGCCATTTGGGGAGTGAACCAACGGATGGAAGACCTTTCTCTCTGTCTCTCCCTCTCACTGTTTGTAACTCTACCTGTCAAATAAATAAAATAAAATAAAAATAGCTAATTGTTAGACTTTAAAAACTTTGGGGAAAAAAAGAATACGGAGTTAGCTGTTAGATTTTTTTGTTCTTCGCACTTTGAAGGAGAAGTAAGAACAGAAGGAGCCCCACTGTGCGGTATCCTGATACGTTCATTTGCATTCCCTCTCCAGACTGGAAGCTCCATAAGGGCAGAGACCTTGTCTGTATCCTACCAACTTCCTCAGCAACTGACAGAGCGCTTGGTACAGAGTAAGTACTCCACAAATATTTACTAGATGAGTGAATTCTGTTCTGTTCATTCGTTTTTGAAAAAAAAAAAAAAATACTTGTCTCTTTTCTTAACATGACTGCCCCAAGCCCAAATTTGCAGCAGAAAAGTCTGATCTGACGTTAAGAATGAGAACATTTTATTTCTTTTTGCCACATAATGATAAGCCTTTATTTGGGGTTGTACTCCTTCCAGGACCCTGCCCTGTCTTCGTAGTTAGCACAGACTTAAATGAGATGATGTTAAGTCAAACAATTTAACTGACAGATGAGGCTTTAAAGATAATCTAGCTCCATAATTTAAATAAGAGATTGAATGGTTTGTGCCAAATCTCAAGAATGCCTAGTTCTTGTCAGAGCAGAAAAGAATAAGAATGGCTCTTGGTCCAACCAGACAGTATACTCCTGTCATTAAATACAAGACAGTACCCGAAATACCTCAGATAGTACTGCAAACCAGATCAAGGGTTTTTTTATTATTATTATTTTGAAGATAATAAAATACTCCTCATTGAAAGATATTATCACTTGCAATCTTGTTGGAGTAGTGCAAATGTTTTGAAAATGTAGGACTTATGCAATTCCAACCAAACTGGACCATTGATTGTTTGAATGAGTCTGAAGCTCACAAAAGGTTCTTGTCTCAATTGCTTTAAAGTAGTTAAGACACAATTGGTTATGGGCAAACTGCTATTTCTATAACCAGTTGTTGTCTGTGACAAAAATACATGTTATACATCTGGTAGCATGGAGAGATTTATCTCCTTCCACACAATTCCAGTAGAAAATCAGGCTGGAGCTGAACCCTTCGGTAGCAGTGATGGGTCAGTGCTTTTGCAACTGCTGAAAATATTTCTCACCCTCTCCATTAGCTCATAAGCAACAAGTGGATATTTTATGCCACTTTGTATCTCTTTATAGTACCTGGACCCAGAGTAGATACTCATTGATACGTTGATTGAATAAATGTACATAACTTTTAAGTCTGTGGTTTCTTTATTGGAACTACTACTTTATCTTCCTCAAGTGGTGTATTCTCAGTGTCTTCGTGTTAAAAATCCTTAATAAATTCAGAATATTTCTTTTGAAATAGTATTCTTCCAAATTTTATTTTGTTTTCATTTTATGTTACACCTTGAATTATCTTTAATAAGCCCACTGTTGAAATTATTATTCGTAGTTAGACTGTAATTGTGGAGAATTTTGCTCTACACTTATCAAACTTATAGAAGATGAAAAAAGATATTTTCTCATCAGTGGCTAGCTCTGTGACCAAGACTGCTATAACAAAAGAATAATTAATATGAGAAAAACAACAAATTTATTTAATATAAGTTTTAGATGACGAGGTGACATGGAGGCCTTTGGAAATAAGTACACAAAGAAACAGGGAAAACCTGTGTGTGTGTGTGTGTGTGTGTGCGCGCGCTGTGTTTGATGAAGCAGATAGTCATGGAGCAGCATGACTGAGCAAAGCAAGTACACTCTAGCAGTAGTAGACTGGGAGAACCTAGCAAGGTGTACTTGTTTAGATTCTTCTTGGGCCTTTCTGTGTTCCTTATGTCCTTTTGTCTTCCAGCCATGGGGAGGGCACCTTTTGTATGAGCGTGTGATGACCTGGTTTGGGGAAGATAAGAGTGTCTTTCTTGCTTTTCCTCTTTTCTCATGGCCCAAGTACCATGTTTTGGGGTGGCCTGTTTTGAACCTAATCAAACTCATACCAAGTTATTGACATACAGTAACTTTCTGAACCCACATGAATTCTTCCTCTAAATAATCTTAGAGCAGGGAAGCATTTGAGGTGGTGTTGAAGGCATAGGCCAGTTTCAGCTAGATTTCAATCATGGTTCTTTTTTATTATGATTATTGACAATTCTCATAGCTTCTTTAAATCTTAATTTTCTCTTTGATAAAGCTCAGATACTTGAAGAACCCACCTCCAAGTGTAGTTAGGATAAATAACTATAAAGCACTGAGTATGTTGTCATATACCTGTTAAGCACTCAATATATTGTTTAAATGTATGTATTATTGAAATATTTGGTCGCAATTTTCAAAATGTAACCATTTTTCATTATGTTGACTGCACCTTCTAGACATAAAGGTAACAAATTACCAAGGGTCATGTGTGAATACTTCCAGAATGATATTCTGAGCATCTTGTATTGTATTGAGAATTTAAGTAATTTTTCTAGATTACTTAGAAAAATTAGTTTCAATGTACAGTCAAGTATAAGAAGGTGGTTGTAGCAATAGTTGTCAAAATTAAGATTTTTAGAAATGCTTTGACAGTTCATAGGAAAATGGGATAATTTCTTTTTTTTTTTTTTAACCGGCAGAGTTAGACAGTGAGAGAGAGAAATAGAGAGAAAGGTCTTCCTTCCGCTGGTTCACCCCCCAAATGTCTGCCATGGCTGGCGCGCTGCGCCAGTCCGAAGCCAGGAGTCAGGTACTTCCTCCTGGTCTCCCATGCGGCTGCAGGGCCCAAGCCTGAGTTGGGAATAAACACCTCCCAGTGGGCTTTCACAGTACACTGTAACATGAATTGTGGCACACTGAATTTAATAACAATTATACTTGCAGCTACAATGACTAAGTACCAGACATTACACTAAACATATCATTTACCTCATCACATTTTATGCTCTCAACAAATCTGCAAGGTCCTTTTGTTATCCCTACTATACAGTGAAGTGGAGAAAAAGTACACTAGTGAAAAAACAGAGTGACAAATGTGTAAAGTTATTCATTAGAATGTTGTTTGTAATTGCAAAAGATTGGCGAGAATCCAAATATCCATTGATAAAGTGCTATTGATAACTCATGGCACATGCACACAGGAAATGCTTTGTATTGTTTAAAAGGAATAAGGAAATTATTTCTAGGCACCTATGATGTAATCTCTGAAATACATGTTAAGTTAAAAAAAAAAAGTACAGGGGCCAGCTCCATGGCACAATAGGTTAATTCTCCACCTGTGGTGCCAGGATCCCAAATGGCACTGGTTCTAGTCCCAGTTGCTCCTCTTCCAGTCCAGCTCTCTGCTGTGGCCCAGGAAGGCAGTGGAGGATGGCCCAAGTGCTTGGGCCCCTGCACCCACGTGGAAGACTGGGAGGAGGCACCCGGCTCCTGGCTTCGGATCAGCGTAGCTGCGGCCTTAGCGGCCATATGGGGGGTGAACCAATGGAAGGAAGACCTTTTTCTCTCTCTCTCTCTCACTGTCTAACTCTGCCTGTCAAATAAATACATAAAATCTTTTTAAAAAAAGTACATGGAATTTTCCAAAGCAAATATTGGAAGAAGAAAGCTAAAAATAGGGGCCGGCATTGTGGCATAGCAGGTAAACCCGCCACCTGAGACGCTGACACCCATATAGGTGCTGGTTTGAGATCCGGTTGCTTTCCCTTCCAATTCAGTTCTTTGCTCATGGCCTGGGAAAAGCAGCAGAAGATGGCCCAAGTGTTTGTATCCCTGCTATCCATGTGGGAGAGCCCGATGAAGGTTCTGGCTCAGCTTTGGTTGCTGCAGCCACCTGGGGAATGAATCAGCACATGAAAAACATCTCTCTCTATGCCCCCACCCTGTAACTCTGACTTTAAGTAAATAAATTCTTATAAACAAACAAACAAACATAAATGAGAACAGTGAAAACACAAAGAAGGTGAGCCGTTAGGACACAGCAGTATACCCCTGGGAGATGCTGCTGTCTCATGCTATACCTGTCAGTGTTCATCACAAACTAGTTCATTCTTCAGGAGGGAACGGATAGCATATAATCCTTGAGGTCTGCATGGCCAGGGAAAAGCAGTGAAAGATGACCCAAGTACTTGGGCCTTTGCTACCCATGTAAGGGACTCAGATGAAGTGCCTGGCACTGGCTTTGGCCTGGCCCAGCCTTGGCAAGTTGTGGCCACGTGGGGAGATAACTAGCAGAAGGAAGATACTCATTCTGTGTGTGTGTGTGTGTGTGTGTGTGTCTCTCTCTCTCACTCTGTCTCTTTCAAATACATAAATAAATTTCAAAAAACACTAAAAGTGAACAAACAGAAATGATGGCTTACAAGGTAAGGAGCAATCTGAAGGACAAGTAATTGCAAATAGTCGTTTGAATATACCTCCCTGTAATTTCAACTTTTTGAATATGTAAATAGTGTATATATTTTAAAATTCAAAAGAGCACTCCTTAATAATTAAAAACAAACATATATGAATGAATCTATTATATACACAATTAATAACAATGTTAGAAAGGGAATAATATTTTAAGTGAAAATACAACACAGAATTTGATTCTACATATAATATATATGTTTTTTCTAAAGACAAGATAACCTGCACAAATACCTGAAAATCTGTTCACTAATCTTATTCTTAGTAGTAATAATTGTACAACTACCCTGAAAGTATATATGCAACTGCCTATTTATATATGTATAAACATACTATGAATATTTTACATATACATACTAAATACACATATTTCTCTAATACTGAAAACTAATAATTTCATTGTAATAGAAAAGAAATGCAAATATAAAGTAGAATAAGATTTTTAAATCAGTATGAACATTTGCATATATACATAATTTTTGTATGTGTGTATATATATATGTATGCACATATAATTTCTTAACTATGTTCACTGTAAAATCTTATAAATAATAAGAACCCAGAAACAAAAATCCTGGTGTCCAGATTTTGGTCTCTACAATATTATACACAATAGGATCCTTTGCTTTTTGGATCAATGGTTAATTCTAAGTGTTAAAAACAAAAAGGTGCCATGTGAGCCCAAGAGCCTCTTTTTGTGTGGTGAAAATGGGAAGCTGTTAAAGGCCAATGGAATCATTTAAGAACATTGGAGCCAACTTAAAGGGGTTCTCTTTGGAAGAAGATAAAAAAATCTGAGATTAAACATGAATTTTGAGCCTAGAAGCAGTGATATACCAGGGCAATGAGCATACCTTGTGCCTGGATCCTGGTTTCCAATATGATTTTCAAGAAAAGGAACTAGAACTCCTTAGAGAAATGGTCTAGAACTGCTGGAGGAAATTTATAAGTATAGAACATCTTAATTTTTAGTTTGGAACAGATTCAACGTGCTTTGTAGATAACAAGTCTAAGAACATGGTGATATTGCCTTCCCCCTTCCCTCCCCCCCTCCCCTTCACACCCTCCATATAGTACCAGATAGTAAGGAAGTCCTCTCAAATAAGCAAACAAATGAACTTCACAATAATGGGGATATATCAAATGCAGACAGGGGTCAATGAAAGCTCCCAGTGATCAAAGCTGGAAAAAATTTAAGCAATAGAATAAATAAGGCAGTATTTTATTATAACACAAAATGTGAAATAAATATCCATGGGTCTCTATTATAAAGAGCAAATAAGTAGAGATCAACCTCCTGTGCAGAGGAGTTCCAAATAATCTATGTATCTACCCTACCCTGAAGTATGGATGACATATAGTGACTTATTTCTAAAGATTACAGTTTGGAAAGGGAAGAAGACAAAAGTAACTTTACAACAAAAAAATTTGGAAAATACTATATCAACCAATGTTGATTTTACATACCTTTTATATGATGTGATTAAATGGAATTTTAACATTGTGGTCTTACTCCCAAAAACTTCTAATCTCAATCTGATCATGAGAGAGACATTAGACAAATCCCAATTGAGAATGTTCCACAAAATGTCTGTCGAATACTAGTCAACTCTGTCAAGACTGTCAGATTGGAAAGTCTGAGAAACCGTCACAACCCAAGGTGAGACATGACAGACAAATATCATGTGGTATCCTAGAGAGATCTTAGAACACAAAAAGATATTAGATAAACAAGAAATGTGAATAAAGTATGTAATTTAATAATAAATCAATGTTTCATTAATTGTGACAAATGATCCAAATTAATGTAAGACATTAACAGTGGAGAGAACTACATGGGGAGCATGTGAAAACTCTCTATATTATCTTTGTAATTTTGTGCGAAAATACAAAATTATGATACATTTGTTTGCTACATGTGAATACATAAGAGCTTTGAATTAATAATGACAGGAGAGAGTGAAAGAAAAAGACAAAACCCTAGGGATCACTGTTGGAAGTAACTAGGGCAATACTTAATTACTGTGAAAACTGGAAATTAGAAGGAAAAGAAATTGTCATTTTTCTTGCTCCTCTGTAAGAACTATTTGTCAGAGCAATCCAAAATCCCTAAATACTGTGAGAAAGTTGTGGGTTTTTTTTTTTTTTTTTTTTTGAGATGAGCTACACTAACGTAGGAACAATAGAATCAAAAATCACCCTTGCTCAACCAACCCTTAAAGAAATAATTGATTCAAGCAATAATCATCAGTTGATGAACTCAGTAGATGAAAAGTAGATTGAAACTCTCCAATGGACACTTCTAATGATCTCATTGAAGGTAGAAAATTAGAAATGTGGTCCCTCCTCCAAAAAGCCCACTGCATCTTCTAAGTACACCAACCCCACTCCAGAAAGTTCTAGATATGGCTTCCATTCACAGAAGTTATGAGAGATAGAGGAACAAATTAAATGACACCAGAAGGAAGCAAACAGTCTGAAATGTAAGAGAACAACAATGTCAGTTTTAGTAATAAATCAGTTGCATAAAAGAGGCGGGAGGATCATGTAGATGAAGAGCTAAACCAACCAACTGTAATTTGGGGAAAACGTTTGGATTCTGATTTAAATAAATCAAGTGCAAAGACTTTTTTTTTAGAAAGTCTGGGGAATTTGGTATGGACTGATTATTAACTAATACCAAGAAAATATGTTATGTGTATTATAATGTTATTGTGTTAACAATACTGTGCTCCCATTTTGTGGAGATTCATATTAAAATATTAAGGGGTAAAATGGTATGAGATCTTGGATTTCCTTCAAAATTCATTGTTGAAGTAAAAGAAGGAAGATAGGGAGGGAGAAAGGAAAGGAAGTAAGAAAGAAGCCCTGGCGGCAAAACCTTGATAATTTTGAATCTGAGTAACAACTATATTGGTTTCATTTTATACATATGTCTCCCATATGCACTTCAAATTGTTCATAAAGAAAACATTTTTTGTTTGTTACATAACCTGATGATTTTAGTCCCATATCTAGAAAAAGCAGAGGCTGACATTTTTATGGATTTTTTTTAACTTTTATTTATTAAATATAAATTTCCAAAGTACAACTTTTGGATTATAGAGCTTTACTCCCCATAACCTCCCTCCCACCCACAACCATCCCATCTCCCGCTCCCTCTCCTATCACATCAGGATTCATTTTCAACTATCTTTATATACAGAAAATCATTTTAGTGTGTACTAAGAAAGATTTCAACAGACTGCACCCACACAGAAACACAAAGTATGAAGTACTGTTTGAGTACTAGTTATAGCATTAATTCACATAGTGCATCACATTAAGGACAGAGATCCTACATGGGGAGTAAGTGCACAGTGACTCCTGTTGTTGATTTAACAATTGACACTCTTATTTATGGCATCAGTAGTCACCCTAGGCTCTTGTCATGAGCTGCCAAGGCTATGGAAGCCTCTTGAGTTCGCCAACTCCAATCTTACTTAGACAAGGCCATAGTCAAAGTGGAAGTTCTCTCCTCCCTTCAGAGAAAGGTACCTCCTTCTTTGATGGCTTGCTGTTTCCGTAGGGCTCTCACTCACAGAGATCTTTCATTTAGGTCATTTTTTTTCTTTTGCCAGAGTGTCTTGGCTTTCCATGCCTGAAATACTCTCATGGGCTTTTTAGCCGGATATGGATCTTATTTTTGAAGAGTTTTCTCATTTCAGTAATATGTGGTATTCTACACTTAACTAGTATTTTAAGGATGCTTGTTTTAATGTTATCAAAGTATGACACTCAGCTTGTATTGACGCTTACTAAGATCAGAGAACTACAATAGGAATTTAATAAGTATAATAATACAAAGAATATGAAAAAGTTGGCAGGCTTTAAAAGTTCTTCAATAGAGTTGCTCCTGTATTTACTGAATCAACATTTTTTTGGTTCTCATTTTGTTATGGCAGAGAAATTGGCCCTTATAATGGTGATGGTTATAGATACAAGAGAAAAATTACCAATTTTAATGCTTATTTGATGATTTTCTCAAGTATGTGTATAACACAAATACTTAATTCCATTTGATTCCTCTACTACTTGAAGTACTCAGTTTGTGGCAGCAGTATAGTATCTTCAAAATGATTGCAAGTAACTGTCACATTTTTCTTTGTGAATCTGTGGTAAAGGACCAAAATGTGTTTCTGGATGGTTCTCAACTATCCTTAATGTTAGGGGTTGAGTAGAACTTGTCTCACCAAAACTCACACAAGGTGATTAAATGCTGTTGTCTTAATGTTAATGATTTGTGGCTTAAGGTGGAGCCTTGATTTAATTGTGGCAGCTAGGATGGAGCCAGTGGGAGGCCTTTAGGTCACTGGGGATGTGCCCTTGGAGGTTAATTCTCATGAGAGAGCTGATTATTATTTGAGTTCAAGTTCAGCCTAGGTTTTCTCTATTTCCTGGCTCACCATGCAATTCTTTCTCTTCATACACCATGATCAGCCTCCACAGACTGCTGGACTATGGGGCTACCTGATCATTCTTTGTAACTTCCAAAGGATAGATGAAATAAACTCTTTGTTCCTCAAGAAGCACCTCTCCAGTATTTTAGTTGAAGTAATGAAAAGGAAACTTACACACTTAATAAATATTCCCTCACAGCTCTCAAGTAGGAGATAGAGTGAAAATATAAGCTAGTTATTTTTCATAAATGTTAACGTTGAAATAAGCGGAAATCCCAGAGATGATGAATAACCAAAGAATAAAATCTAAGTGTGAGACTTCACATAAAGGAACATGAGGTATCTTCAGGAGCACGTACCCAAATTAATCATGTTTTAAATGTATTCTAATTCAGATATTTGGAATTGGGAAATTATTACACAAATGTAACTTGCTAAATGTCTCATGTTGTGATGAAACTAGTCACTCACTATGGCATCCATAAATTATTAGTCACATAATTGTGTGACATTTGACAGCCTACAAAGCACTTGCACATACATTAACCCATTTTCATCTCACAACAGGTTTTGAGAGCTCTTGGATTATTGTTTCCATTTTAGGAAATGGCCTGACAGGGGTGTTTAAGACCAGTATCTGGGTCCAGTCGTGATGGGATTGGAGAGACTGGGCCTCAGATTTAGAATCTACAGCTTACACAGTTCAATCATTCATATTTTTACAATACCAGGATATCTAACACAAAGAACAATTCCTGACGCAGCCGAGACTATAACTCTATCAGAGACAAAGCCTCCCACAAACTCCTAAGCTGATTTGTAGGTTACAAGACAAACAAGGGAAATTCTTCACAATAATATATGACAGAAATTCAGAAGTAGTCCCCAAACACAGCATGATGCGTTTCCAAATGATTGAAGAAGATATGCTCACTGTATCACCCTTATTGTCAATGTGCTTAACTCCATAAAATATAATAGGAAGGAAGAGGTATGTCATATGTTAAGGTTGTTAAGTTTCTCTATTTACTGTAATGTGAAGCAATGGATATGATGTTATCACTATCCAGAATAAGTATAGTAATTATTAAAATTCATAAAATAATAGGTAGATACTATGTTGTACATTTGTACTGTTGCTCTTGTAATCCACAAGACAGTCCTGAGAAGTGGTTGTTGCTATTCCTATATTATAGAGAAAGGAGCTGAGGCTTAGAAAGATGAACTTTTTCACACCACGTAGTAAGTGGGACCGAAGCCCCAGCACTCTCCTATCCAAAAGCCTATGCTCCTCATCATAAAACTATGCTTTTCCTCCCATCTCCATCCCTCCCAGCAGAGTGTAGTAGCAGTGCCACTACAAAACAGCACAAGTAGTTTTCATTTTTTTCAAGATTTTTTAATTTTATTTGAAGATCAGAGTTAGAAGGAGAGACAGAGAGAAAGAGATCTTCCATATGCTGGTTCACCTCTCAAATGACCCCAACGACTAGGACTGGGCCAGTCCAAAGCCAGGATCCAAGAGCTTCCTGCAAGTCTCCCATGTGGTGGCAGAGGCTCAGGGACTTGGGCCATCCTCCTTTGCTTTTCCAGGCACATCAGCAGGGAGCTGGAGCAGCCATGACTCGAACAAGCGATGGCTGAGCTGCAGGCAAAGGCTCAACCTGCTGTGCCACAGCACTGGCCCTTCTTACTCTTTTTTTTTTCCCAGATATAGAGCTTCAAATGGAATGACTCATTCATTTATCCAATATGTTTACATTGTTTCTCTTCCTTGTGCATAGAAATACATTACATAGTTCCTCCCGTTAAAGAATGGTTCTCTATATGAGAGGATGTGTGTGTGTGTATGTGTGTGTGTGAGAGTGGACAGTATAGTGCTATCACTACTGGTACCACTAATCATAATTGCTATGCAACCCTAGAATCTTATTGTATACCTAGTTGTTTTAAATATGTAACATATGTTAACTCATTTAGCTTTCATGGTCTGATGATAGATCATCCCATTTATCTGATTACTATTATGTTGGTTTATGCATATTTCAGGTTAACACAAAGATTTTCCAATTTCTGAAATAACACAATAGTCCATTTGGTAATCTAAATCTAAATTACAATTTTGAGGAAGCCATTATAGATATTAGGAGTAATACTTGATTATTATACAACTTTGTAATATCAACATCAGATTATTCATTTAATAAATTATTGAATATTCATATATGTACAAGCTTGGGCTAGTTACTCATGAAATTTCTTCAGTGTGACTTAAGCATCTTTAAGGGGCCTTATAATCTAGCAATGTAAAGACCAAACTTGCACAAGTATTATCAGAAACGTTGCAACCTGTTACTGTCCACTTTGTTCTCCTGCCTCTGCCCAAGCTACTCATCATGGTGTCCATTATCAGCACCCACAAAGCAGACTCAGGCCTGTTGCAGTTCTGAGGACATTCTAAAACAGATAAAACAACATTTTGGCCTACCACTTGGTGGGACTTGGTGAACAGTTGCATTGTAGATCTAAATTTTGGTGGCCAAGTGTTTCTATTGAGTTCTCATTATATGTCATGCACAGTTCCATGCAGTGAATAGCAGTGAATTTAAAAAAAAAAAAAAGACCCTACCCTCATGGAGCAGTGTCTTGAATAGCATGGACATTTTCAGGAAGAACTTTTCCAGCCAAGGGAAATAGTAAATGCAAAAGCCTTAATGGAAGCATGATATGCCCAATCCGAGGCTAGTGTTACAGCAAGAGGGAGGGTATTTAGTTTGAGTATGGCGCTAACCAGTATAGGTGATTGATAAAGTCTTTATGGATGAAGTGATAGAAGAGCTGTCCTTGTTCCTCTGCTTTCTCTAGCCACTGACAAACAAGACCACGCACACCCATACGTCATGTCCTAACTTGTTTAATGGGTCCTGTTCAGTTCCTGACCTAGGATTAATCAAAGTAGGAAACATGTGAGAAACCTTATATTAAAATCCATTGGCTAGTGGACTTAAGTCTCATCCCTAGAACTGTATTTGAAGACTTCCCTTTGTATCACCTTGACTTCCTATTGTCTTTCACCTCTAACCATTCAAATGATTTTGCCAAACCACCCCTATAATTTAGCCTGGTATCACATAGAAGCAATAGCTGGGCAACTGCCTCAGTACCAGGTACTTCTCATCAAGGAACTAAAACTCAGTATGCTGGAATCGTGCAGGTATTGTTTACCTGGTCTTTTGTAAGGTCTTGGTGTGAGTGATGTGAATCATTGACATACAGAACCACCAACAATGTCCATAATAGAATTCACGTAAACCTTGAATACTTATCTTTCTTTCCTAAATAACCTTTTTTTCGTTTTAGTAAGAGTTCTTGATACACAAACGGTAGTAAATACTCAACGGATAAACAAACCAGATGTGGGCTATGAGTTGCCGAACTGAAGTAATCACCCAACTGTACACAGAATTCTGTTTTCCCTCTTTGTTGAGCCTGTAGCTGGGAGTGAACTTCTGCTTTGTTTCTTATGTCATTCACCCAGTTGTCCTATCTTGTATTTCAGTTCCCTTATATGATTGGCATTCCATGCCAAGACTAAGCTATTAACTATGAACTAATTCTTATCAACCATTCTTTCAGAGGACTGATGCATTTCTCAGTATTTCAACCTTTTTGCCAAGTGAGTTTGCTCTGTTTTAAAGATCTCCCAACAAGAGGCAAATCACCTGGAATCCAGGCAAAATTTCCTGCACGTTGTCAAAAACATAGGTGGTCTTGACATGGCCTTTGGACTTGGAGACTCAGACCATGTCTGCTGCCTGACAGGCCAATGTATCTTTGTTTCCTGTACTTTTTAAAATATTTATTAAAATATGGTACAAATACCAAGAAATGGATATAAATGTAGAGATAAATGAGGGTTTTTTTTTGTCATCTGATCAGACATAACCAACACCTCAGTTAGGAGCAAAATATTACTAGTACCCAAAAAGTCCATACTATCCCCTATTTCTTTTTTTTAACATGGGCAAGAATAGTATATTGTCATGTATATAATGTGATTCAGTGAAGCAATATTTATAACTATATACCAAATGATATTATATCTATACTTTTTAAAATTTTCTATATATGTTAACTACCACATATTAGAACATGATATTTATATTTATAGGTCTTGCTTATTTCACTTAGTATAATGATCTTCAGTTGTATCCAGGATTTCATTCTTCTTGTGGCTGAATAATATTCCATCATGTATATATATATATATTTTTTTTTCTTTGTCCATTCATGAATTAATGGACATCTAGATTGATTTCATATCTTAGCTATTATGAATTGAGCTGCTGTAAATACGGGAGTAAGCTATCTGTTTCATATGCTGATTTCATTTCCTTTGGATATATTCCCAGGAGTGGGATAGCTGGGTCATATGTAGAACTATTTTTAGTTTTCTGAAGAGTCTCCATCCCATTTTCCATAGTAGTTGTACCAATTTTCATTCCTACCGGCAATGTATTAGGGTACCTTTTTCTCCATATCCCCAACAGCATTTGTTATTTTTTTATTTTTGAATGATTGCCATTCTAACTGGGGTGAAGTGATACCTCATTGTGGTTTTTATTTGCATTTCCATGAATGCTAGTGAATATGAGCACTTTTTCATGTGTCTGGTGGCCAGTTGTACTTCATCCTTTGGAAAATGCCTGTTGATATCCTTTGCCTAGACTGTTTTATTGTTGTAGAGTTACTTGAGCTCCTTATATATTCTGGATCTTAATCCCTTATCAGATGCATAGTTTGAAAATATTTTCTCCCATTCTTCTCATTGCCTCTTCACTGTATTCAGTGTCTCCTTTGTTGAACAGCAGCTTCTTAGTGTGATGTAATCCCATTTGTCTGTTTTTGCCTTTATTGCCTGTGCCTCTGGGCTCTTATCACAGAAGTCTTTTCCTAGGCCAGTGACTTACACTATTTCCCCTGTATTTTTCTCTAATAATTTGATGGTTGCAGGTCTTAAGTTTAGATCCTTGAGACGTTGTGAGTTGATTTTGTTAAAAGATATAAGTTAGAGGTCTTGTTTCAAACTTCTGCATGAGGAAATCCAATTTTCATAACACTACTTGTTGAAGAGATTGTCCTTTCTCCTGGTAATGATTGTTCAGAAATTCTTGGATTAATTTCTGGGGTTCCTGCTCTGCTCCAGTGGGTCTATCTATCTAATTTTGTGCCATCTCCAGGCTGTTTCAATTATACAGCCATGTAGTATGTCTTGAGGTCTGGTCGGGCTTTTTCTTTATTGTTTTATAACTGCTTTGGCTATTCAGGGTCTTTTGCATTTCCAAATGAATTTTAGGATTCTTTTCCCTAGATTTGTGGTGAGTATCCTTTGTGTTTTGTTTGAAATTGCATAGAAACTATAAGTTGCCTCAAGTAATATGAACATTTTGATATTAATTCATCCAATGCGTGAATGTGGAAGATATTTTTGTGTATTTGTATTTTTCTAAAATTTTGTAATTTTTATTCTAGATATCCTTCACATTATTGGTTACATTTAAGTACATTTATTTACTTATTTGAAAGGCAGAGTTGGGGGGAGCTGGGAAAGAGGGGACAAGTGAGAGCAAAAGCCCACCAGTGTGCTTCCTTTTGCTGGTTCATTTCTCAAGTGGCCACAATGGCCGGGGCTGAAGCCAGGAGCCTGGAACTCCTTCCAGTCTCCCACGTGGTGGCAGAGGCCAAACACTTGGACCATCTTCCACTGGCTTCTCAGATGTATTACACTGAAGTGGATCAGAAGCAGAGCAGTCAGGACTCAAACCTTTGCCTGTAAGGGACTCTGGCATTAAAGGCAGCATCTTAACCCACTGCACCACACCACCCCTGGAACTGATTTTATAAATTCTTTCTCAGCCAGAGCATTGTTGGTGTATAGGAATGCTATTAAATTTTGTGTTTGGGACTGGCGCTGTGGTGTAGCAGGTAAAGCCGCCACTTGCAGTGCCAGCATCCCATATGGGTGCTGGTTCAAGAACTGTGGCCTGGGAAAGCAGTAGAAGATGGCCCCAGACCTTGGGTTCCTGCACCCACGTGGGAGACCTGGAAGAAGCTCCTGGCTCCTGACTTCGGATCGGCACAGCTCCAGCCATTGTGGCCAATTAGGGAGTGTGTATGTGTATTTCTAACTCTGACTTTGAAGTAAATAAATAAATCTTTAAAAAAAATTGTGTTCATTTTAATGATACTTTATTTATATTACATGAGCAAATTTCATATATTTCATATATACAGATTTAGGAGCATAGTGATGCTTCACACCCTACCGACCCTCCCATGCTCCCACCCTCTGTCCTTCCTTCTTATTCTTTTTTTTTCAGTTTTTACAATGACATATTTTCACTTTATCTCATAATCATAAGATCAACCCTCCACTAAATAAAGAATGCAACAAATAATAATAAAAAAACATTATTCCTCAACAGTAGAGACAAGGATGTAAACAGTAATTAATTCTCAAAATGTCAATTTTGCTCATATATATTAAATCATATTATCTACAAACAATGGTGATTTGATATCCTCTTTTCCCTATTGTATTCCTTGATTTCTTTTTCTCACCTAATGACTCTGGCTAAGACACCCAGAGCATATTGAATATAAGTGCTGAGATGGGCATCCTTGTCTGGTGGATATGCTTCCAGTTTTTCCCCAATGCGATGCTGACTGTGGGTTCGTCATATATTGCCTTGATTGTGTTTAGGTATGTTCCTTCTATATCCAGTTTTTTAAAGGTTCTTATGAAAGGATGTTGTGTTTTATAAATTGCTTTCTCTGCATCTGTTGAGATAATTATTTGGTTTTTATTCTTCACTTTGTTGATGTGATATATCACATTTATTGATTTGTGTCCCTGGGATAAATCCCACTTGTTCACTATGGATGATCTTTTTGATGTGTTGTTGGACTTGATTTACTTGTATTTTGTTAAAGTTTTTTACATCTGTATTCATCAGGGATATTATCTATACTTCTCTCTCTTTTTTTTTTTAAGGTGTTTGTTTGATTTTGGAATTTAGGTAATGCTGGCCTCATAGAGTGAGTTTGAAAGGTTATCCGTCCTTTCAATTGTTTTGAATAGTTTAAGAAGAACTGACATTTGTTCTTCCCTAAAAATTTGGTAGAATTCAGCAGTGATGCCATCCAGTACTGGGCTTTTCTTCGTTGGAAGGCTCTTTATTACTGATCCAGTCTCAGTCTTGGTCATTGATTTAATTAGGTTTTCTCTGTCTTTGTGCCTCAGTTTAAGTAAATTATACGTGTCCAAAAATTTGTCTATTTCTTTGAGATTTTCCAATTTATTGGCATATAGCTATTTGTAAAATTCCTAATGATTCTTTTTGTTTATGTGGTATCAGTTGTAAAATCACTTTTCATCTCTAATTTTATTAATTTGGGTTAGTTGGGCCAATAGTTTATCAATTTTATTTTTTTAAAAAAACAGCTATTGATCTTTTGTATAGTTTTTATAATTTCTATTTTGCTTATTTCCTCCTTAATGTTATTATTTTTTCCAGTCTACCAATTTGGGGATTGGTTTGTTCCTGTTCGTCTATATCTTTAAGATGCATTGTTCGATTATTTACTTGATACTTTCCTAATTTTTTGATTAGGGATTTATTGCTATAAATTTTCTTCAACAATGTTTTTGCTATATCCCATAAGTTTTTATAGCAAGTTTTCACTTTCACTTCATCTCCAGAAATTCTTTGATTTCTCCTTTGATTTCCTTTTTGGTCCACCGTTCATTCAGAGGCATGTCACTTAGTGATTTTAGGTATATTTCCCAGAGTTTCTTTCTTTTTTTGTTAATTTCCACATTCATTCCACTGTGGTCAGAAAAGACACATGATGTAATTTAGTAGGATTTTTGTTTATTTTTAAAGTTTTTTTTTAGTTTGTTGGTAAGTGTTTTATGGCTTATAAAACCATGTTGAACAATGTTCCATGCACTAATAAAACAAATATATATTCTGTAGCTGTGGTATGAAATGTTCTGTAGATATCTATTAGGTCCATTTGGTCCGTAATGTAGAATAGCTGTGTTGTTTCTTTGTTGATTTTTGGTCTCCTTGTATGTCCATTGTTGAAATGGAGTATTTGGGGCCAGCACTGTGGTGCAGCAGGTTAATGCCCTGGCCTGAAGTGCCAGTATCCCTTATGGGCACCAGTTCTAGTCCCGGCTGCTCCTCTTCCAATCCAGCTCTCTTCTGTGGCCTGGGAAAGCACTAGAAGATGGCCCAAGTCCATGGTCCCTGCACCCACATGGGAGACCCAGAAGAAGCTCCTGGCTCCTGGCTTCGGATGAGTGCAGCTCTGGCCATTGAGGCCATCTGGGGAGTGAACCATTGGATGGAAGACCTGTTTCACTCTCTGCCTCTCCTCTCTCTCTCTGTAACTTTGACTTTCAAATAAATAAATAAATCTTAAAAAAAAAAGTGGTGTATTGAAGTTCCCCATTATTATTGTATTGGAGCTTATGTCTCCCTTTAGATGCATTAACATTAGTTTACAAAACTGAGGGTTCTAGCATTGAGTGCATATGCATTTGCTATAGTTATATCTTCTTGTTGAAGTGATCCCTTAATTATTAGATAATGACCTTCTTTGTCTCTTCTAACAGGTTTTGTCTTGAAGTCCATTTTGTCTGATATGAGTGTAGCTACTCTTGCCCGTTTTTGATTTCCATTTGCATGGACCATCTTTTTCCATTCTTTCACTTTCAGGTTTTGTATATCTTTATTGATGAAGTGTGTTTCTTGTACGTAGCATATAGATTGGCTCTTGTTGTTTTATCCATTCAGCCAGTCTGTATCTTTTAATTGGGAAATTTAGTCAATTTACATTCAAGGTTATTACTGACAAGTTATGACTTGAACCTGCCATTTACCCATAAATATTCCTATTTGTTTTGAATCTTATTTGTTCTTTTAATAGGAAGTTTTATGCCTTCACATTCTTTCATTGTGCTAATTATCTTTCTACATTACTGTGTGTCATATATCCATAAATAGCATTTTTTAAAAGATTATATTTACTTGAAAGTCAGATTTACAGGGAGAGACAGTGAGATTTTCCATCTGCTGGTTCATTCTTGAAGTTTCCACAACAGATAGGGCTAAGCCAATCAAAACCACGAGCTTCATCTGGATCTGCTACGCTTAGTGACACAAGCACTTGGGCCATCTACTGCTGCTATGTCAGGGATGTTAGCAGGAAACTGGATTGGAAGTGGAGCAGCTGGGAGATGAACTGGCACCCAAATAGAATGCTGGAGTCACAAGTGGTGACTTTACCCATTACACTACAACACTGACCCCCTTTTATTATTTCTAAGGCCAGCAGGTGATAACAAATTTCGATTTTTGCTAGTCTTGGAAGGCTTTATTTCACCTTCATTTATGAATGAGAGTTTATCTGGATATAGTATTCTCAGTTGGCAGTTTTTTGTTTTCTTTTAGGACATTGACTATAGGTCTTTATTCTCTCTTGGCCTATGTGATTTCTGTTTTGATATATGCAGTCTAATGGGAGGTCCTTTAAGGATGATCTGGTATTTCTCTCTTGCAGATTTTGGGTATTCTCTTTATGTTTTTCTTTTGAAAGTTTGACTTTAATGTGTGATGGTGAGGATCTTTTCTGATCATATCTATCTATGCATTTCTGGTATTTGGATGTCCATATCTTTCTCCAAATTGAGGGCATTTTCTGCTATTATTTCACTGAATACTTTTTCGAAGCCATTCCTTTTTTTCTTATCTTCAGAAGCTCCTAAGATTCATATATGTTGTCATTTGATGGTATCCCATACATTCTGAACACTTTTCTTTCTAATTTTTTTCTTCTTTTTTTTTTTTTCATTTTTTTTCCTTTGGTCAGTAGCAAAATCTTAAATACCGTTATGCTAAAATGGAAAGTAAATAGTAGGAATAGGGGAAATGAATAAGAAAAAATAGAGCCACAGGAAACAAATTAATTGAGAATACCAATGAATTTATCAAGATTTGTAATTGATAGGGTTTGATAATAGTTTTTTGGTCCCCTAAAGGCTCATATGTACTGGGGACCTGGTCTCCGATGTCTTAGGTAAATGGCTAGTAGATTGTTAATGGCTCATGAATTAAAGATGGAGACTTGATCAAATATGGCATCTAGGTGGTAGGTCCAATGGAATGTCTCTAAGCTATTGGAATATTCCTTTAGGAGGTAATTCTCCCAAGAAGGTTGGGCGTGAATTCTGAGTTGGTCCTAGCTGCATGCTTGCACGCACTCTCTCGTGCTCTTTCTCTCTCCCTCTCTCTCTCTCTCCTTCTCCCCCTCTCTCCCTCTCTCCTCTTCATAGGGGAGGTAGTAATTAAACTGAGCCTTGACGAATGAGTACACACTGGACAACTAAGTCAAAGATATTTTGGTTTCAGCATGTGATTGTTATTTTTCCTACTGTCATGCATCCAACCATCAATGCTTATATGCACATATGCAACACTTATGTGTACACACATGCACGCATACACAACAGACATGCAATCCTTCATTCGCATTCTCTTAATTCTTCTATGTTCTAAGAATTTAAAGTTATGATGGAGTAGAAGTTGTACTATTAGGGAGATAATTTAAATCAGTTTATTAAGAATTCTTGCAACTTGAGGCATCAAATATCGTTTAAAATATGACAACCAGCTGGCTCTTTTGTCTATAGAGTCATCAGAAACCTTTGTTTCTCACAGCTGAGATTACATAAGCCAGGAGATCGTAAACTTGAGGGTGTATCAAGATCTACAGGGAAATTTAATAAAATCTCAGACGAACAGACATATTACTTCCCTTTGTCCCCATTTTTTAAACAATGGGGACCTGTTAAATCAGAATTTCTGGTAACAGAGATTGACATGTAAAAACTAAGGAATAAAACCCTCCATATAAAGATAATAGCTTTCTTGTTAGGAAATTTATAACCATGTATATTTCCAATTTCATTTTTCACTAAGGCAAAATGCTGCTGCTCTGCAAAGATGCCTTTAAATAATAATTAATTTTAGGGATTTGTCAAAGGACTTAGAATTTTTCTTAAGGTTAGCAAGTTAATAATTGTTTAAATTCTAAACCTCCATATCACAGGTTGTCGATTTAGTAAAATATTTTCAGAATAATTTGAATTATATCTAATTATAAATATTGTATGTCTCCAATTTCCTAAGCAAATGTATTTTTACATCATTTCTATATGTAAGAAATATGAGCAATTTCTAAAAATTGTTAGTATTTTTGGTTGGTTCCAAGATGGGGCAATAGGGAGGGAGCTCACTGATAGTCCAGGAAAAGATAATTCAATAAAAGTGGAGATAGTGTAGCCTCAGGAAGAGTTCAGGAAAAAACTGCAGAGGAAACTCTTCAGAAACTAGAGGGACATGGTGGATCTACATGGAGGACACGGATGCCCATGGCTTGGGAGCCCAGGTGCCTAAAGTCTTCTCCTCCACACCAGCACTGGAAAGAGAGGTGAGGCAAAACCATGGTAGCCTGAGACACTGGCTGAAAACTGGCAAAGAGCCTAGAGGGAATGAGACTTGAAGCCCCGTGGGGGAAAGTACACCAGCCTAACTAGAGGAGAGAAAAAAATAAAAGGGATGGTATGGATATGATTCTCTCTCTCCACTCACCTTACAAAGGCATGTGAGATAATAGAGCAGGTGCCATTTTGGTCATACATAACAGCTGTGCCAGCTCAGGCCTGTGCCTGCCCTCAACCAAACAGAAAATCCTGACTCTGGTGGAAGAAATAACAGGAGACCAAGACCTAGTAAATGTGTGGAGCTTATGAACAGGGACTGTGGAAAAAAAAATAACATAGTGTGTGGGAGAACTCATGGTGTGGCTGAGATGTGAGTAGTCTTGGTGGGAGACGCCACAAGCTTGGGTGGCCTTGGCTACCCAGTCAGAGACATTGCAGGGGAATCTGAGCTTACATTGTGGACTGCACAGATCCTTTATGTTGTCCTTGAAACAGAGTAGATGAATATTATACCCACCAGGGCTGGCACACAGGCAATGATTGCCATCAATTAGAAGAGCTCAGGTGAGCGGAATTACTTCTCTTCTCAACAACAACAACAACAACAAAAAAAAAAATAGAGAGAGAGAGAGAAAGAGAGAGATTTATACTGCCAAATGCGGGTGTATCACCTTTGGCACACCCTTAACCCTGAAGAACTGAACAGAGCTCTCTGGCCACACCCAGCATTAGCCTCTAGAGATTCACCAAAAGCAGATAGTCCACTTAATCTAGAGTCATAATATAATGAGAAAAGCAACCACAGCGAAAAAAAAGAAGAAACCAAAGAATAGCTCCACAATGCCAAACAACAAATGCAAAAAGCAAGGAAAAAAGAACATGGAAGATATCGGGATGCTCTCAAAAGAACATGACACTCCAATACAAGACTATGAAGATGATGAGATAGAAGAAATGCAAGATATGGAATTCAAAAGATTTATGATAAGAACATTTAGAAGCTATCAAAAACAAATTCATGAACTACAGAAATCCATACTGGAAAGGACAGAAAATCTCTCTCGTGAAAATGAAATCTTAAGGAGTAATCAAAATGAAATAAGGAATTTAGTAGAACATGAAGTTGAGATATTGAAGAGAAACCAAAATGAAATGAATAATTCAATAGAACAAATAAAAAACACATTTGAGAACCTTAAAAACAGAATCAGTGAAGCAGAAGAGAGAATAGCAGACTTAGAAGACAGAGCACAGGAAAGTATACACTCAAACCAAAGAAAAGAAGAGGAAATTAGAAATCTAAAAAATATTATCTACAGGATACTATTAGTGTCCTATAATAATACTATTACTAATACTAATACTATTAGATACTATTAGATACTACCAGTATCTACAGGATACTATTTTAAAAAACCCAACATTCAGGTTCTAGGAGTTTCTGAAGGCATGGAGAGAGAGAAAGGATTAGAAGGCCTTTTTAGTGAGATACCAGCAGAGCACTTCCTGGGTTTGGAGAAGGACAGAGACATCCAAGTACAGGAAGCACATAGAACCCCAAATAAACATGACCAAAAGAGATCCTCACCACAACACATTGTAATTAAACTCACCACAGTGAAACAGAAAGAAAAGATTCTAAAATGTGTAAGAGAGAAACGTCAGATTACTCTCAGAAGATTTCCAATTAGATTCAACAGACCTCTCATCAGAAACCATGCAGGCTAGGAGGGAATGGCAAGATATAGCCCAAGTACTAAGAGAAAAAAACTGCCATCCAAGAATATTATATCTTGCAAAGCTCTCATTTGTGAATGAAGGTAAATAAAGACCTTTCATAGCAAACAGAAATTGAAAGAATTTGTCACCACTTGTCCAGCCCTGCAAAAGATGCTTAAAAATGTGTTACACACAGAAACACAGCCATCAATATGAAAGAAGGAAAAGGAAGAAAATCTCTCAGTAAAAGATGACAGGAAGTTCAAAGCTATTTCTAATATAAGCTTTGAACTTCCTTTGAACACCATTGGCCCAACTAACTAAAAAAAGGAGAGAAAAGACGGAAATCAATAATCAGAGATGAAAAAGGGAATGTGACAACAGACGCCACAGAAATAAAAAGAGTCATCAGAAAGTACTACAAAGAGTTGTATGCCAGCAAACAGGGAAACCTATCAGAAATGGATAGATTCCTGGGGACATACTATGATGAGAAATACAAAATCTTAAAGAAAGAAATAGAAGAGGATACCAAAAAAGGAAAAATCTTCCATGCTCATGGATTGGAAGAATCAATATCATCAAAATGTCCATTCTCTGAAAAGCAATTTATAGATTCAATGTGATACCAATTAAAATACCAAAGACATTCTTCTCAGATCTGGGAAAAAAATGCTGAAATTCATATGGTAGCATAGGAGACCTCGAATAGCTAAAGCAATCTTGTGCAACAAAAACAAAACTGGAAGCGTATTAATAATACCAGATTTCAAGACATACTACAGGGAAGTTATAATCAAAACAGCATGGTACTGGTACAGACACAGATGGATAGACCAATGGAACAGAATAGAAACACCAGAAATCAATCCAAACATCTACAGCCAACTTATATTTGATCAAGGATCTAAAACCAATTCCTGGAGCAAGGACAGTCTATTCAACAAATGGTGCTGGGAAAACTGGATTTCCACGTGCAGAAGCATGAAGCAAGACCCCTACCTTACACAAAAATCCACTCAAAATGGATTAAAGATCCAAATCTGTGACTCGACATCATCAAATCATTAGAGAACATCGGAGAAACCCTGCAAAACACACACACAGACAAGGATTTCTTGGAAAAGACCCCAGAAGCACAGGCAGTCAAAGCCAAAATCAACTATTGGGATTGCATCAAATTGAGAAGTTTCTGTACTGCAAAAGAAACAGTCAGGAAAGTGAAGAGGCAACCAACAGAATGGGAAAAAATATTTGCAAACTATGCAACCAATATAGGATTAAAACCAGAATCTACAAAAAGATCAAGAAACTCCACAACATCAAAACAAACAACCCACTTAAGAGATGGGCCAAGGACCTCAATAGACATTTTTCAAAAGAGGAAATCCAAATGGCCAACAGGCACATGAGAAAATGTTCAAGATCACTAGCAATCAGGGAAATGCAAATCAAAACCACAATGAGGTTTCACCTCACCCCAGTTAGAATGGCTCACATACAGAAATCTACCAACAACAGAAGCTGGAAGGATGTGGGGAAATAGGGACTAACCCACACTGTTGGTGGGAATGTAAACTGGTAAAGCCACTATGGAAGTCAGTCTGGAGATCCTCAGAAACCTGAATATAGCCATACCGTGCAACCCAGCCATCCCACTCCTTGGAATTTACCCAAAGGAAATGAAATTGGCAAACAAACAAGCTGTCTGCACCTCAATGGTTATTGCAGCTCAATTCACAATAGCTAAGACCTGGAGTTAACCTAAATGCTCATCAACAGAAGACTGGATAAAGAAATTATGAGATTTTTAGTCTATAGAATACTATATAGCAGTAAAAAAAAATGAAATCCAGTCATTTGCAACAAAATGGAGGAATCTGGAAAACATCATGTTGAGTGAAATAAGCCAGTCCCAGAGGAACAAATATTGTATGTTCTCCCTGATTGGTGACAACTAACTGTGCAACAAAAAGTAAACCTGTTGAAGTGAAATGGACACTATGAGAAACAGTGTATTGATCAGCCCTTGTCCTGTCGAGGAACAATTTACTATTTTATTCCTTTTAAGTAAATTTTTTTTGTTCTAATTAATACCAATGGTTGAACTCTTTAATTAACACACAATTATTCTTAGGTGTTTAAATTTTTTTTTTATCTTTTATTTAATGAATATAAATTTCCAAAGTACGACTCATGGGTTACAATGGCTCCCCCCCCCATACCGTCCCTCCCACCCACAACCCTCCCCTTTCCCACTCCCTCTCCCCTTCCATTCGCATCAAGATTCATTTTTGATTATCTTAATATACAGAAGATCAGCTTAGTATACCTTAAGTAAGGATTTCAACAGTTTGCTCCCACACAGAAACATAAAGTGAAAAATAATAGATGATTTTTTTTTTAAATCATGATGAAATCAGATCAGACCTATTGTCATGTTTAATCCCAGTGAGAGTCAAGTTGGGAATTGATAATTTCTTTTTTTTTTTTTTTTTTTTTTACAGAAGATCAGTTTAGTGTACATTAAGTAAAGATTTCAATCGTTTGCACCCCCATAGAAACACAAAGTGAAATATACTGTTTGAGTACTCGTTATAGCATTAAGCCTCAGTGTACAGCACATTAAGGACAGAGATCCTACATGAGGAGTAAGTGCACAGTGACTCCTGTTGTTGACTTTACAAATTGACACTCTTAGGTGTTTAAATTTAACTGAAAAGTGATCCCTGTTAAATACAAGAGTTGGAGTAAGAGAGAGAGGAGATGTACAGTGCAGCACATGCTCCCTCGGACTTACCCCTAATGGTAGAGCTAGAAACGTTCCAGGGGATTCCAATTCAATCCCATCAAGGTGGCATGTACCAATGCTGTCTTATTTGTTAAAGTGATCTGTTTAAGTGCATAACTGATCAAAAAGATAGGATCAAGTGTCAAAGTGATTACATAAATAAGACCAGGTTCTGCAAATAATAATTGATAGAATTAAAAAGGAGAGAATGATCCTACATGGGAAGCAGGATACACAGCAGACTCATAAAATGGCAAATGCCCTAAACAGCACTCTGGCCTCTGAATCAGCCCTTAAGGCATTCAGCTAAAAAGCCCATGAGAGTTTCTCAGGCATAGACAACCAAGACACTGTGGCAAAAAAAAAAAAAAAAAAAAAAAAAAATGTGACCTACATGAAAGATCTCTGTGAGTGAGAGATATTTCCATTGGGGTGGAAAGAATGGGCCTTCAAAGAAGGAGGTACCTTTCTCTGAGGGGAGAAGAGAACTTCCTGTTTGATTATGGCCTTGTCTAAATAAAGTCAGAGTTGGCGAACTCAAGAAGCTTCCATAGTCTTGGCAGCTCATGACAAGAACCTTGGGTGATTACTGACATCATTAATAAGAGTGTCAATTGTTAAATCAACGAGAGTCACTGTGCACCTGCTCCCCATGTAGGATCTCTGTCCTTAATGTGTTGTACTATGTGAATTAACGGTAAAACTACTATTCAAACAGTACTCTATACTTTGTGTGTCTGTGTGGGTGCAGTTTGTTGAAATCTTTCCTTAGTATATAGTAAGTTGATCTGTATATAAAGATAATTGAAAAATGAATATTGATGAAGAATGGGGTAGGAGAGGGAGTGGAAGATGGGATGGTTTCAGGTAGGAGGCAGTTTATGGGGGGGAAAGCCACTATAATTCAAAAGTTGCCTTTGGGAAATTTATATTTATTAAATAAAAGTTGAAAAAAAGAACAGTATTTTCTCAGGCCACAAGTATTTATTTTTCTTTCCTATTCATTATGATATACTTTACCAAATGGCAATAGCTAACAAAAAAGCAGCCAAAAATAGATTAAATAACTTTGCTATACAGGTGACTATTTAAAAGAAAAAAATAGCAGATTAGAAATAAATTTAATCGATTAGAAGTAGATGGCCAGATAGAACTGTAACATGAGATGAGCTTTTTTGTTATAATTGTTGTATAATTCAGTTACTTCAGTGAATGGTTCTATTGTTTTCTATCCTGCAGATTTAGAAAAATAAAGAAATGAGTAAGGATGTCATCCATAGAGAGCCAAAATGGTATGTGTTAGGCAGTATTTTGGATTGGTGTGGGTATGTATTTTGTTTCTTGTACAATGAATCCTTGCAGTATAAAAATTCACCACAGTGTCACCAACTTAAAACAGCACACATTTATTGTCTCACAGTCTCTGTGAATCAGGAACCTAGAGTTAGCTTAGCTCAGGTTCTCAGAAGGTGTCCCTACTCGAACAGAGGGATAAGCAATATAAGGGCCTAACCTAGTAGGGATCACCTCCAAGTTGTCTCCCCAAATCAGACATTTCTTTGTACATTTCCAATTTATTTATATATTCCCTCTTCCCTAGAATATCCCTTAAGATCAGAAAAATTACTAAAATGATATTGAAAAGAAACTCTGTCTCATTAATAAAATCTAGCCACAAAAATCTATGCAAATATTTGTTTTAAAGCTTACTGATGAATTAACTACCAAGCAAACTACAAAGAAGGATATTAGTTATTGTCATATTTTATTATTTCATGTGCTTCTGGACATATTGACTTCGATAACTTTTAGTTTTCTGACTTTTATTAGTTATCTAGATCTTCTAATAATCACAAATAAATATATTTAAATACTGTATTAATTAAGACAAAAGCTGGATAGACATAACAACAACAACGAAAAGCAGTACTACAGTGACTGAAAGCAGAAGTTTATATTCCACACAAAAAATTGACCAGGACAATTTAGCAGAGTGGCTCAGTTCTGTAGTCTTTCACATGTCCAGACTTTTCTTTCTTTTCTCTCTCTTTCATTCTCTCTCTCCTTTCTTTCTTTCTCTCTCTCTTTCTCTCCCTTCCCTTCCCTTCCCTTCCCTTCTCCTTCCCTTCTCCTTCCCTTCTCCTTCCTCCCTTCCTTTGTCTCTTCCCTCCCTCCCCTTCCTCATTCTCTTCCCTTTCCCCTTCCTCCCTGCTTTCTTTCCTTCCTTCCAGATTTATTTATTTATTTGAAAGGCAGAGTTACAGAGACAGAGAGAGAAAGAGAGAGTCCTTCCATCCTCTGACTTCCCAAATGGCCACAACGGCTGGGGCTGGGCCAAGCTGATGCCAGCCACCTGGAACTTCATTTGAGTCTCCCACGTGCATGGCAGGGGTCCAAGCACTTGGGTAATCTTCTGCTGTTTTCCCAGGCCATTAACAGGGAGCTGGATTGGAAGTGGAGTGGAGCAGCCAGGACCCAACTGGAGCTCGTATGGGATGCAAACATAACAAGCAGTGGGCTCTGGTTCTTTCTATCTTGCAACTGAATCATATTATCTTTGTTGCTTGGGCAAAATAAGGCTATGTCCATTTAAAAAAAAAAAAAAAAACTAAAGAGCAAAAGGCAGAGACATGACATTTGTTAATACTCTGTTGGCCCAAACACAGTTACAAGATCACACATAGCTACAGTGAAACACTCCTTGGCTGTACAGTCATAAGCCTCATAAAAGTCAGAAACATGTTACAGGAAACAACTAGTATCCTGCAGGAATAGCAAAACAGTTTATCAGAGTACCTTATTACCATAACCAAATCAGCTCCAAAGTACAACTGCTCTCTGAGCAAACACCTGGATCATGCTTCACACCTGGAATGCAGATGTGAGTCTCCTTTGCAGCACATGTATTTCCTCACTTAGAATTTGTATGGTTTACCTGTATTTGCCTTAAAAGATTGCTATGATGGATAATCAGAGGATTGTGTTTACACTCGTGCTCCCTTTAGATTAATAGGCTGCTTCTGATAGTTGCACCACATCATTGTATAAAGTATCACAATTTTCCATTTTGACGAAAATGAGATTATTTTTCTCTAGGAAATAAAATTAAAACATTAACACTCTTTTCATGTAACTCTAAGAAATTCTCTTTTTGAATATTCATGACTTTTAATTTTCAAATTCTTAATTTCCCAAATTGTACCTAATTGTGATTTACCAAAGTATTATGCTCTTGTTTTTACAAGTCTCATTTGGCTTATTATAGGCAGCATAAGCAAGATTCTTTCTCTAGATGCAAAATGTAGTTTGGGACAGATTTTTCCTTTGTAATGCAAGTTTCTGGAAGAATTAAGCAAGAGGTTTCTTCCTGTGCCTGACCCCAGTACAGCAAATTTTTACTTTTTTTCCAACCAGAATATTTAACCTCCTTAAATCATCTCTACATGTCTTAAATGATTATTATAATTGTAAGATATTGTTTTCTCATGTAGTGGTTATAGACTCTGAAGAGTCTATGGGATATTTTAAGATACAAAAAGTACAGGCATTAAGTTATGATTGTGAGATGTAAGTTATGTAGCTATACATTAACCACAAAGAGAAAGCAGATATATGAAGAGGAATATGATTAAAATAGGCATCCAGCCATATCTCAATTTAAAATCCGTCAGTGCTAGATCTTATTCCTACACTTAATTACATACACCAGGCTGTTTTAAGTGAGTTCAAGAGAGAATTTGGCAAAGAAAAGCCTAATTTAATCTTCTAAACAACTCTGGAAGGTAAGTCGTTTTGGTCCATTTATAGATGAAACTTGAAGATGAACATGTTAAATAATTTGCCAAAAGTGCTCATAAAAAGCAGAGTTTGGATTCTGATCCAAGTGAAATCTATTTCCTCAAAGCCCTCCAATGTAGCAAGTTGCTCACTGGCTCTTTTGCCAATTTTAATAACCAATTTACTGTTGGCTCTACTGTATAGTAAATAATTGTTTAATAATTGATACATAACTGATCATTATTGCAGAAAAAATATGGTTTAAACAGAAAGCCATGAGTGCCTGCATAAAAACATAGACACTGATTGAAACACTGTATATGGCACACATTTGAACACAGGATAAATGCCCTGCACAGATATTTCCTCAGCAGAATATCAGACAGAAAGGTATTCATGCATTCTTCCATCTCTGCCCTGCAAAGCGTTGAATTAGACTCTACCCACAAGATTGAGTGTCAGCAAGACCAAGACCCTACCTTCATTAATCTACGAGGAGCTACAGTTAACAGCATTATGTGTAGTTTCTTGGATGCTTCTCATATCCCCATTCTTAAGGAATATTGCATATGTGTATATGTGTGTGTTTGTGTATTTTCCTGTAGGTTATTCTGGGTTAATAAATTTGTGAGAGTCAGAAAAATTGTTGAGAAATCCTATTTCACAAATATTATGTGTCATTTGGGCATGCTTAAGAATCTTTTATTATGGAAATTTTCCAAAATAAAAAATGTATAGACAGAATCATCTAACAAATTCCATATGTCCTCCATTCAGCATCAGTAGTTACCAACTCATTGCCAATTTTGTTTCATCCCTATCTTCACCTTCTTCCCTCTCTCACTGTCAGATTATTTTGAATTAAATAACATTTTATCATTTCATCTGTGTAATGTGTCAGCTCATCATCATCATTGTGTAGCCGCACCCAAGTTCAAATTCTCTAAGAAAAATTTCAAATGACCACATGACTGGGACGAATAAAATCTTGGAACACAGTTGGGGTTTTCTTCCAACCTTCATTTCTAGAGCCTCCATATTGTGATCCAAGCCTACAAATCCAAACTGTTTTACTACCATGTCCTCTGTTCTAGTCAGTCCTCTCTCCTTACTCTCTTTCACTGATAACCACACTCAAACAGCTGTTTGAGTCTCTCAGGTCTATATTATTCACTGCCTTCATTCGGAATCAGTACTCCTTTAAGATTTAGCTCAAGTGCAGTCTCCTTCAAGAAGTCGGCCTGGAATAGTATGGCTACCAGTGACCTCTCTGTTTCTTAATCCCTATTGCTCTTATAGTTTGACCTTCACTGTATAAGATTTTATTATACATACTTTTTCATATTTTCCCAACTTGATTAAAAAACTAAATAACAAGGATTATAACTTGTAATTGATTTGTATCTTAAACCATATAGCTTGTGCCACAAAACTGATTATGTAGTAAGTTCTCAATATGTATTCACTTATTAATAGATTTATGGAGGTCAATTATCTACATGGGGCTGGATTTGCTGGGTTGAATTTACTTGATATTTAGATGAATATATTACATGCCTGGTAATAAAAACTGCTGAACTTCTCTTGAATAGAGAATTCCTAATAGCCTACACTTTAACACATTTGAAAAATCACAACTCTAATTTAAACTCTTCAAGATGTGAAATTTACCTAGACATGATAATAGTTCTGACATAAATTTCTTTTGTATTTATTTCTTATGAAGTCTCTGAAAGTCTTCTCCTTAAGAAGTACCTTAAGGAGTATTTGAATCTCCTTAAGGAATATTTGAATGAAAGCTGAAAGTTCTCTATTGTTTCAAGAGAGTTCATCATAAACACAGAGCAGGCAGCCCCTAAAATGGCACTATTGGATCTATTTAATTTATATTCTTGGGCATTTGAAAATGGAATATGTTTATGTACTAAGCAATTTGATTTCCATGTCTGATTTGCCATTCATAGTTTTTTTTCTTTTTCCACTTAAGTCTGTAACTTTAATAGTAATGATATAAAATGACCAAAATATAGATGAACATATAGAATTTGAATTGTTAACTATTCTTGGCAGAAACAACATGCTAGTATAAAATGTTGTCAGTGGGGTTGGTGCTGTGACGTAGTGGGTAAAGCCACCGCCTCCAGTGCTGGCATACCATACAGGTGCCGGTTCAAGTTCTGGCTGCTCCACTTCTGCTCCAACTCTCTCCTGTGGCCTGGGAAAGCAGTAGAAAGTGGTCCAAGTCTTTGAGTCCCTGCACTGGCCTGGGAGACCCGCAAGAAGCTCCTGGCCCCTGGCTTCGGATCTGCGCAGCTCTGGCTATTGCGGCAATTTGGGGAGTGAACCAGAAAATAGAAGACTCTCTCTCTCTCTCTCTCTCTCTGTGTCTCTCTCCATCTCCTTCTCTCTCTGTAACTCTGCCTTTCGAATAAATAAATCTTTAAAAAATGCTATCATTAAAATGTACTCCATGAAAACATTAGGAAGAAAACAAACTGGCTATCTTGACTACATTTATTAAACTATCTGGAGTAGGTGCTGAAGACCTTTAGTGATTATCATTTCTTGTTTAGATAATTGTAGATTGCAAATTCCTTTAGGGCGAATTTCAGTTTGTGTTCAGCCTTGCATCCAGTATGCATCTATCTATCTAATATCTAGTATGTGTGTGATCCTCAAGTGCTTCAAGGAATGAATGGTTGCAGTTATTATGCTAATTGGTGCTAATTTCATGAAGGAGAAGGAAGATGAGGCTTCTCTGTGATAGTATTTGGAGGAAAATACAACTCATGCGAGTTGATCATACCCTAACTGAAACTTTAATCCCCTGTAAGAGAAAATCAATAAGGTAATAACCTAAATGAAAGATCTCTGTGACTGAGATCCCAGTGGAAAGAACGGGCCATCAAAGAAGGAGGTACCTTTCTCTGAGGGGAGGAGAGAACTTCCACTTTGACTATGGCCTTGTCTAAATAAGATCAAAGTTGGCGAACTCAAAAGGCTTCCATAGCCTTGGCAGCTCATGACAAGAGCCAGGTGATCACTGACATCATAAATAAGAGTGTCAATTGTTAACAACAGGAGTCACTCTGTACTAACTCCCCGTGTAGCATCTCTGTCCTTAGTGTGTTGTACTATGTGAATTAACAGTAAAACTACTACTCAAACAGTACTTTATACTTTGTGTGTCTGTGTGGGTGCAGTTAGTATGTACTAAGTTGATCTTCTGTATATAAAGATAATTGAAAATGAATCTTGGCCGGCACCATGGCTCAATAGGCTAATCCTCTGCCTGCGGCGCCAGCACACCGGGTTCTAGTCCCGGTCGGGGCGCCAGATTCTGTCCTGGTTGCCCCTCTTCCAGTCCAGCTCTCTGCTATGGCCCGGGAGTGAAGTGGAGGATGGCCCAAGTCCTTGGGCCCTGCATCCACATGGGAGACCAGGAGAAGCACCTGGCTCCTGGCTCCGGATCTGCGCGGTGCGCCAGCCGCAGCGGCCATTGGAAGGTGAACCTATGGTAAAGGAAGACCCTCTCTCTGTCTCTCTCTCTCACTGTCCACTCTGCCTGTCCAAAAAGAAAAAAAAAATGAATCTTGATGAAGAATGGGATGGGAGAGGGAGTGGGAGATGGGATGGCTGTGGGTGAGAGGGAGGATATGGGGGGAGAAGCTGCTATAATCCAGAAGTTGTGCTTTGGAAATTTATATTTATTAAATAAAAGTTGAAAAAAATCAATAAGGTAAAGAGGGGATTATAAAATCCCCACTATATTTTTCTCAACTGTGAAATATCTGAATATCAACATTAGGCAACTCCAGATATCAGTCTCTAGAGGAAGCAGAGAGGTAGCTCCGTGGCTCAGTATTATTAAAATAAATGATACTTCCTAAGTTGTATTGCTTTACCCTGTGTCAGCCACCACACCAACTGCTTTGCAGCCAGTGCCTCATTTTAACTTCATCACACACCTATGAGGTGTGTCCATATTGCTGCTGAAGTGCTAGGAACCTAGGGGTATTAACCTATAGTCGCATATTTGGCTTCTTTCATACTGCCCTTTTGTTACTTTAACCTCTGGCCACAAAATAATTTCTCTCAATGGGACCTGGTCTTAGCACTTACTCTTCAATGTATATAATGGTCTATATCCCAACCTTCAGTGTCTGAGTTTACCAAAACCATTGCTGTAACTGGTTAATGGGAGACCATTGATTTTTCTGCACTCTTACTATAACCAGTAGCTTTTATGTTGCCACTACTTACTGTCTTCCCCTGTGACATGTATCTTCCAATAATATACGAATCAGGGGTCTTGATCTTTGAATTTTAGCATAACATTCTCTTTCCTAACTGAAATGACACTCTAATGTCTGAAGTTTGTCTTTGTCATGATATAGGAAACCTGCCTGTCCCATACTCAGAACTAAGCTCTAGGTTTTAATTGAGTCTTCTGGATTCACTGATTTACTTGTGGTATCACCTGACTCCCAAGTGTCCCCTCTCCCAGGACCCTGCTGGCTTGGGTCTGTTCCTCTGTTCACTTAGCTTCTATTTCATAGCCGGAGAAGTCAGTGCCTGAGTCTGGCATGGTTTCAGAAATCTGTCTGGTTCCAAGTCCCATATGGATGATACTTTCAAATCCAATATTCCCACAGCAGAAGTATTATTCTTGAATGAAACTATTAGTTTGTGCCCATATTTGCAATAGAATTAAAATTATCTTTCTGCATCCTCTGGTGTCCCCTAAATAGATGATGTCTAATGAGTTAAGCCAGCAGGGCTATGCTTGAATACGTATGTGCAGCAGTGAAATGTAAACACAGATCCCTCTACATGTTCTTCTTATCACTTCATCCTCCTTTAGGTTCCCTTCCCACACAAAAAGAAGACCAAACGCTGCCACATTTGTCACCTTGGTCAGCTCTGCCCTACTTGGGAACTGCACTACAGCAGAAACATATTTTCTCTTTTCCATTTCATTCAAAACAAACATGAAAATGACTCCTGATTTTTACGCAGTCAGGTTGCCTTTGACAAAGCAACTTATGTTACAGTGGCAATTACTTGTAACAGCTTCATGCTTTTTCCTCCTTTTGATAACTGCTATATATTTAATGAGAACAGTTGGGAAACAAATACCGTAAGCCAAAAGAATTTATTTGCAGTTCTTAAGTTTTCAGAAATGCGATAAAGGATAAATTAGAGCCAGGAAAATTTTCCTTATGCCTCTAAATAACACCAACTGGAAATGGCCCTCTTGTTTGGCCTTGGAGTTGTGTTTCCAAATTAAGACACCCCTTATTTAGTGCAAGTAGCGATACTTCTTGAGCACCAACTCTGTGCCTAAGCACTGTGGGCTTTGCATCCATGATGTCATTCAATCCCTAATAACGCCTTTGCACCGTGCTATGGATATTATTATGCTCCATTTTATAGAAAAAGAAACAACAGCTTAGCAAGTGTAGGTAGATCTCAAATCTCTCAGTGTAGTAGACCCAGAATTGGACCCCAACTGTGTCTACTTACCAACCATGGTTTTTATTCATGCTGTTCAATTTAACCTGGCCCATGGATGAGTATGTTACCTAAATAGGTGCTATGCATTCCTCACAGATATATGAAGACCCTGGCCTATCATTCACCTTTGAATGCTAAAAACTTGATGAAGTAGGAAATTTGTTTGATTACTTTAAATGCCTAGTGTGTCTAGTGTGCTTTTCACAACTGGCATGACAGATGATAGAGGTGGACTAGGCAGTGATAGTCCCCAAAATTGTCCTCACATCCTCATCCCTGAAACCTGTATAGATTTACCTTATATGATAAAAAGGAGTTTGCAGATGTGATTAAGGGCATGAACTTTGAGAGCAGAAGACCATCCCAGGGGCTGGTGCTGTGGCATAGCAGTTAAAGCCTCCTCCTCTAGTGCCGACATCCCATGTGGATGCCGGTTCGAGTCCCAGCTGCTCCACTTCCGATCCAGCTCTCTGGTATGGTCTGGGAAAGCAGTAGAAGATGGCCCAAGTTCTTGGGCCCCTGCACCCTCATGGGAAACCTGGAAGGAGCTCCAGGCTCCTAGTTTTGGACTGGCACAACTCCAGCCATTGCAACCATCTGGGGAGTGAACCAGCAGATGGAAGACCTCTCTGTCTTTCTCTCTCTCTCTCTGCTTCTGCCTCTCTGTAACTCTGCCTTTCAAATAAATAAATAAATAAATCTTTAAAAAAAAAAGAAAAGAAAAAAAGAAGACCACCCCAGCCTATTAACAAGTAGTCCCACCTAATCATGTGAATCTTAAAAGTGAGGATATATTTAATCTTTGGTCAGAGGGAAAGCCATGAACATAAACCAAGAATTAGAGAAAGATATAATGTTTCTGGCTCTGAATATGGACAAAGAAAGAACTTAGAAGCAAAGAAACATATGCGGTCTCTAGAAGTTGGAAAAGGCAAGGAGACAAATTCTTCCAAGGAGCCTTCAGAAAGGAATACATCACTACTAACCCCTTGATTTTAACTTACCATGACTTGTGTCAGCCTGCTCATGTAGTAGCATACGAGAGAAGGAATTTGCATTGTTTTAAGCCACTAAACTTGTGCCTTAATGTTTGTAGAGTAAGTAAGTGAGTTAATCTATAGAGTAACTTTATTTCCATAAAGTGACCATTTTTGTTAAGGCTCAAAAGTACAGACCTGAGTTTGCCATTTTGGGAGTAGGCAGCTTTCCATGAAATGTTCTCCAAAGACCTTGTAACTCAGTGAATTTTACATCCATTTAATTTTATTCTGCTCAATTATGTTCCAATCATTGCTCAAAATAAAAATATCATGGGGCCGGTGCTGTGGCGCAGCAGGTTAAAGCCCTGACCTGAAGCGCCGGCATCCCTTATGGGCACCAGTTCTAGTGCCGGCTGCCCCACTTCCGATCCAGCTCTCTGCTATGGCCTGAGATGGCAGTGGAAGATGGCCCAAGTCCTTGAGCCCCTGCACCCACGTGGGAGACACAGAAGAAGCTCCTGGCTCCTGGCTTCGGATTGGCGCAGCCCTGGCCGTTGCAGCCATCTGGGGAGTGAACCAGTGGATGGAAGACCTCTTTCTCTGTCTCTACCTCTCTCTATAACTCTGTATTTGAAATAAATAAAATAAATCTTTAAAAAAACAAAAAAAAAAAACAAAAATACCTTTTGGTGGATCAAGATTCACCAATAGCCATGTACACTGAACTTTGAACTTGATTATACCATTTGTGCTCTATATTAGCTAATGGTCTTGTAAAATCCAGCAACAGATCAGGCTGATTACCTTTGTCCTAAAAGCAGAAGCACATTTATTCTTTAATGGTGTCTAAATGATTCTAAACACAGTAATAAGCTGGCGAGATGAGTTTTTAAGATTCTGAAGGACATAGCCTAGTAGTGATAATGAGCTTCACTCAGGTATGTTACAGTAGTGTCTTACGTGCACTGGAAGTGAGAGCTCTTTCTTTGTCGTAGAGGTTTTTCCACAACTTGAGACACTTCTGTAGATACTTCTGTACATTCATTTCTATTTAGCCAGATTTTTAAAAGTATAATAATTAAAATTTATGCCTTGGTCCCTATCCAGATATGAAAAAATGTCTTTTTTTTTTTTTCAAAAAATAGGCACCAGTTTTTTTAAAGTGAAAGAATATTCTATATATTTAAAGAGAATTGAAAATTGATCTTGATGTGAATGGAAGGGAAGAGGGAGCGGGAAAGGGGAGGGTTGCGGGTGGGAGGGACGTTATGGGGGGAAATCCATTGTAATCCATAAGCTGTACTTTGGAAATTTATATTCATTAAATAAAAGTTACAAAAAGAAAGAATATTTCATCTAATAAATGCATAACAACTCAGCCCAAAAGAACTACCATTTGTGAATTCTTAAATTTTATCAATACAGAATAAGAAATAATAGAACAGAAGCATTTAGAGGAAAAAGTAAAATCATCCGAGAGACATGTCAAGTGGTGCCTTCAATCACTGTTAAACATGATTTAAAAAAAAAAAAAAAAAAAAAACAGTCCAAGGTTTATCTCCTTCAGTACCAGGGTCAGAACTGTGGAAACGAAGGAAGGAAAGAAGAAAACCACAGAGAGGGAAGGAAGATGTTGGAAAGGAAGAGAAGGGAAAGAAAGCAGAAAAAAAAATCCAGAATGAGAGCTGAAGAGAAGGACGTATGCAGCTGTAGCAGAGGTGGGGAACCTTCTTCCTGCCAAGTGTCATTTGAATATTTATAACATCATTTATGGGCCATATAACATTATCAGCTTAAAAATTCACCTGCCATAGATTTATTGAATTATGAGTTCTGCCTGTAGTTATTTTGGCAGGGCCAGACCAAATGATTTTATGGGCCTTATACAGCCTCTGGGCTGGATTTTCCCTGCCCCTGATAGTAAAGGATACCTCATATACTGTTTTTAAAACAATATCTGGGATGGTTTTGTATGTGGAAATTTCAACCAAGACTATTCAAACCACCATGCTTTAGCGAAGTTAGCACTAGACCTAAGTTTAGCCTAATTCTCAGTTTTTGTAATATTTGACAATTATTTTTATCTCTGTCATCCTTTATCAACTTATATAATAATACTGGTTCCATTTTGGGGTGCTTTCTATATTTAGTACCTAAAGTGCTGATAACCAAAATGAGCAGAGCAGACTTACTTAGGTCATTGAGGGTTCTTGAGATGGATAATGAAAAGGTATGTCGAATGAAGACAAAACATACATGCTTGGGGAGCTTTTGCAGTGGTTTCCTGTGCTAGGGCTTGGGGAAATCAGGAGATGGGCGTGCTTTCATAAGTGGCAGGGACTCAATCAAGAGTCTCCCATAAGATCATCTGATCCCTGGATATGGACAGACTGATAGAAAATGCTGAAGCCTTTGGAAGGATGATAGACGATCCCAGGTTCTTAAGGAAGTTGAAACCATACTGTATGCTGATGGCTACCACTGCTAGAGGAGCTGCAGTTTTGCTGTGCTCAGAGACAATGCCACAAGTCCCCGCCCACCCAGAGATCTATGTCTTATATGCTCTTGGACTCATGCATTGTGTCTGAATGTCACAATGATTAGCCATGCCCATTGTCCCCTCTCCACTGCTGTTAGCTGAGCCATGTCTTTGCAATCCCTTGCTCTAGGTCCTAGAACTATTACTCCCAGACCAAACTTTTCTCCCATTTCCAGTACTGCCACCCAGGGGCCAATGGCAGGATCTGCTCTATCAGCCAGTGTCCTAAAGTAAGGACATGTGAACCAGGGTCTCCAGTCAACTCGTGGTGGGCAAGACTTGTGAATAAGTAAGAAACCTTTGTGGATGAAAGCCAGCAAGATCTCAGGATTGTTGTTACCACAGTCTATCCTATTCTGAGCAGACTGGTGCAGGAACCTATCTTGTATGCTCATGGTTTTAACAATAAATAGAAAAGGAGAAAAATTAAAAAACCCACTGTGCATTCAAGTTATCTAAATAAATCATCTAAAATTAAATTAATACTATATTCATCACATGGATTGTAATAAACCACAAAAATTACATTCAAATTTCTTTCCTAAAGCTATGTCATGTTTTATGTATACTGTATTTCATTAACCTAATTGAATGTAACCACCTTACCAGTGACAGTTTTAGAGGGAAAATCATATTAGCCTAAAATTGTATAATTTTAAGTAAGAATAACTTCTAAAAATCATAGAATGAGTGCATTTCTAGCTCCTTTAGGAACTCTAGTAGCACTTGAAGGCCTCTTCTGCCTACAAAGACAAGTGGAATTATATTTCTTGTTTATAAGCCATCACTGAACCAATTACATGTGGGTAATTTTGAATCTTTCATCTGTTAATCAGAACAAATTCAGACTACTAACATATAAACTTTCCCTGAAACCTAGCTTATAAAATAATAATATTGACCATTTTTAGATGATCTCTTAAACAAATTCACATTGTGTAAGAGGAAGGTTTTGTCTTCTTTAACCGTAAAGAAAAAATTACACACAGATACACACATATTCTTACAAAAGCTTCAGTGGACGTTTCCATTCTCAGCAATTAAATTATAGTGTTCATTTTGTGCTACACTTTGATGGTGCCCAGAGCTCTTTTAAATCATTGTTTGGCTAGTTGGAAATCATTTCCTTTTACCATTTTCTTTTTCATCAAGGATAAAGACAAATAGTATTGATGTTCAGTCATTATAACCCATTTAGGTTTTGAAAACGATTTCCATTTATAGTATGAAAGTACCAGACTCACACTGTAGGAGTCTGCTTCTCTTTATAATCCACAGGGCCTTTGGCCTGGAATGGTGTCCATTTGCAAATTGTCTGCTTTGTACTGACTCTCTGCTTAGTCTATAGAAATTTTCCACTAGGAGAACCCAAAGGCCACAAAGCCTTCATATTCTCTATGGGCGGGCAGCAATGTGGCAGCAGACAAAGTATGGAAGCTGAGTGTGCTTTGGCAGGGTGCCAAGTTGGTAGACTGTTCTTGGCTACATTGAGAAGTGTTCTGTATTTATCTGTGATTGAAAGATGTGTAAATCATAGATCCAGCAGAAGTGCTTACATACAGTAGTCACCTTGTAAAAATGAGTGATTCTGTAGCTGCTATTTGACATTATCCTTATATAGATGTCTGACCAAATGCTGGTGAAAATACCATGTTAAAACATAGCTGTGATACTCGCTTTATGTTCCTGTAAAATCATCTCATTCTTGTGGCTCACTTCCAAGATGTTTCTATTTATTTTTCTTTCAAATTCCTCTTTGCTTTGCTTTTGTCATCCACATTTAAAACTGGATATCTAAAGAAAAGGATAATAATTTTATTTCTGTCCTCATGTTATCATTCTAAATGTTTTAATGGGACTTATTTTTATAGTTCTTGTATTATTATAATATATCAGCGGAACTTGAACTCTAAACCTAGATTGTCCAGGATCCCTTGATAGGACCAACTGTCTGGTTGTACTGTTTTACCAAGTATCTCGTCCTCAAATCTTTATGTGTTCCTATAAAAGTAAAATTACGTGTTGAATGTAAAGATTTTGGGGTGGCGTCTGGAGCATAGTAGCTGTGATTCATGTTCATTATTACGATCATATGATTTCCCTTCTTCTTCTTCTTCTTCTTCTTCTTCTTCTTCTTCTTCTTCTTCTTCTTCTTCATCTTTTTTTTTTTTTTTTTGATGGGCAGTGAGAGAGAGAGACAGAAAGAAAGGTCTTCCTTCAGTTGGTTCACCCCCAAATGGACGCTACCGCCGGCATGCTGCGCCGATCCGAAGCCAGGAGCCAGGTGCTTCCTCCTGGTCTCCCATGTGGGTGCAGGGCCCAAGCTCTTGGGCCATCCTGCACTGTCTTCCCGGGCCACAGCAGAGAGCTGGACTAGAAGAGAAGCAACCGGGACAGAATTGGTGTCCCAACCTGGACTAGAACCTGGAGTGCCAGCACCGCAGGCGGAGGATTAGCCTAGTGAGCTGCGGCGCCGGCCAATTTCCTTTCTTCTAACCAAAGCTCTCCTGTGAATATCCTATATTTATATTTGTAAAATTAAAAATAATGACATCTATTATGAAGGCATTTGAGCTTATTTGAAGGAGTAATGTATATAAATATTCATTTAAGGTATCTAATGCAAAAGAAAGCATGAATAAATTATGACTTCTTTTATCACTGTAAACTAAGTTATTAGATAGATATGTTGTCCAAGGCATAGGATAAGTAAGGGTTAGTTACACCATAGGAGATGCAAATGTGATTCAAGACGATGGGAATAACATCTTCTGTGAGCTCATTATTCTGTTTGACTTCCACAAAAACACATCTGCAAATCCTAATTCTGCAAAAGATTCCCAATTCCACCCTTTCTTAAATGGATCGGTCAGGTCTTAATTTTACTAAATGAAATTATCCAGTCCCAAACTGTTCTGTTTAAGGATTTGTTCCAATTCATCTAATCTGGTTTTTTGTTTTTATTTTTGTTGTGTCTTGTTTTGTTTTAAGGAGTCTAGGACTCCAGACTAATTCTTGCTTCTGGCCTTGCTTTCACGTTCCATGATGGTTACCATGTATTTTGCTATCAGATCCCTCAAGTAACTCCATTCTGGCATGTATTTTGCCTTCCTCATTGGCCTGGCTCCTAACCACTTGCATTCTGTTGGAATTAATAACTACATTTAATAAGGACACTAGATACAAGATAAATAGTGTCTCTCCAATATATTTTTTACATATGTAATGGTTAATTTGATGTCTCAACTTGAGTGGACCATGAAGTACTCAGATACTTTGTTAAATATTATTTCTGATTATGTCTAGGAAAATGAGATTAGCTTTTGAATCAGTGGATTCAGCAAAATATATTGCCCTCCCCAAGGTCAGTGGGCAACAACTAAGCCACTAAAAGCATGCGTAGAACAAAAGGCAGAGAAAGGAGGACTTTGCATCCCCCCCCCCTTTTTTTTTTTGCCTCGCTGTTTGAATTGAGAAATCTCCTCTCCTCCTTTCCTCAAGCTGGGATTTGACACCATCAGCTCTCCTGGGTCTCAGGCCTTTAGGCTCAGATTGAATTACACCGGTGACGTTCCTGAGTTTGCAGCTTGCACAGGCACTTGGTGGTATTTCTCAGCCTCCACTTATCAGCCCCCTGCCCCAACAAGGACTATTTGAAAAGATCATGGAAAATGTATAGTATGAAAGCACCCTGTATCACGAATTACAAAATGTTTTGCACCAAAATAAAAAACTTTTTAATAATTTATTTTTTAAGGAATAGAAATTTCATATGTACAACTTTAAGAATATGCTTATTCTTCCCACCATACTTGCCCTCCCACTCACATTCACACCCCTCCTCCTCATCCCTCTCCCCATCCCAGTTCCATTCTCTATTAAGATTCATTTTCTTTCTTTCTTTTTTTTTTTTTTTTTTGACAGGCAGAGTGGACAGTGAGAGAGAGAGAGAGACAGAGAAAGGTCTTCCTTTACCATTGGTTCACCCTTCAGTGGCCACTGCGGCCGGCGCACTGTGGCCGGTACACTGCACTGATCTGAAGCCAGGAGCCAGGTGCTTCTCCTGGTCTCCCATGTGGGTGCAGGGCCCAAGCACTTGGGCCATCCTCCACTGCCTTCCCGGGCCACAGCAGAGAGCTGAACTGGAAAAGGAGCAACCGGGACAGAACCGGCACCCCAACGGGCACTAGAATCCGGTGTGCTGGCACTGCAGGTGGAGGATTAGCCTATTGAGCCACGGTGCCAGCCAAGCTTCATTTTCAATTACCTTTGTATAAAAAGACCAACTCTGTACTAAGTAAAGATTTTAACAGTGTACACACACACACACACACACACAAAACTATTTGAGAACAAGTATCATGGTTAGCTCTCACAATACAACTCATTGAGGACAGAGGTCCTGCATGGGGAGTTAGTGCACAGTTACTTCTGTTGTTAATTTAACAATTAACACTCTTATGTGTGACGTCAGTGACCATTCGAGGCTCTTGATATGAGCTGCCTAGGCTATGGAAGCCTTTTGAATCCACAAACTCCGTCAGTATTTAGACAAGGCCATAAGCAAAGTGGAAGTTCTCTCCTCCCTTCAGAGAAAAGTACATCCTTCTTTGATGGCCACTTCTTTCCATTGGGATCTCACTCACAGAGATCCTTCATGTAGAATATGTTTTTGCCACAGTGTTTTGGCTTTCCATGCCTAAAATGCTATCATAGGCTTTTCAGCCAGACCAGGAAGCCTTAAAGGCTGATTCTAAGGTCAGAATGTTAACTTAATGCAATTATAATTCTGTGAGTCTGCTGTGTGGACTGCTTCCCATGTTGGAACAATCTCTCCTTTTTAATCTTATCTGTTGTAATTACCCCACACTTGATCCTATTTATATGGTCACTTTAACACTTAATCCTATCTATATGTTTACATTGAACACTTAATATGATCACTTTCACAATTAAGAGGGCATTTTTATTACCCAGCTTAAGAGATTTGGGGTCTCATGACAAGTTTTTAAACTGTACCATTAGAAGTTAGTCCTTAGGAATGTATGTAAACTATACAGCTTTACAGTTACAAACTTCTCCTTCCTCTCTTACTCCCACTCTAATTTCTTACTGAGATCCATATTCAATTGACATTATACACATATGATTAACTCTATGTTAAGTAAAGAGTTCAATAAATAGTATGAAGAGGAACAAAAAATGCTGTTCATCAACAGCCAAGACAAGGGCCGCTCAAATCATCCTTTCTGGAAGTGTCATTTTGACTTCTGGATATTTTGTTTTAGGTACTCTATTCGTTTTCGCAGATCAGGGAGAACAGATGGTCTTTGTCCCTTTGGGACTGTTTATTTCACTAAGTATGATGTTTTCCAGATTAAACTATTTTGTTACAAATGTCTGGATTTCATATTTTCTTACTGCTGTGTACTATGCCATAGTGCATCTATCCCATAATTTCATGATCCATTATTCTGTTGATGGGCATTTAGGTTGATCCCATGTCTTAACTGTTGTGAATTGAGCTGCAATAAACATGGGGGTGCATATAACTCTTCTATTTACTGGTTTCATTTCCCTTGGGTAAATTCCCAGGAGTGGGATGGCGGGGCCATATGGTAGATCTATATTCAGATTCCTAAGAAATCTCCACACTGTCCTCCATAGTGACTTTACCAGTCTACAATCCCACCAACAGTAGATTAGAGTACCTTTTCCCCTACATCCTCACCAGCATCTGTTGTTTGTTGATTTTTGTATGAAAGCCATTCTAACTGGGGTTAGGCTAAACCTCATTGTGATTTTGATTTTCATTTCCCTGACAGCTAGTGATCCTGGACATTCTTTCATGTGTCTGTTGGCCATGTGGATTTCCTCTTTTGAAAAATGTCTGTTGAGGTCCTTGGACCATCTCTTAAGTGGGTTGCTTGTTTTTTTGTTGTGGAGGTTTTTGATCTCTTTGTAGATTCTGATTATTAATCCTATATTGGTTGCATAATTTGCAACTATTTTTCCCATTCTGTCAGTTGCCTCTTCACTTTCCTGATTGTTTCTTTTGCAGAACAGAAACTTCTCAATCTGATGTAATCCCAGTTGTTAATTTTGGCTTTGACTGCCTGTGCCTCTGGGGTCTTTTCCAAGAAATCCTCGTCTGTGCGTGTATCTTGCAGGGTTTCTCCAATGTTCTCTAATAATTTGATGGTGTTGGGTCGTAGATTTAGATCTTTAATCCATGTTGAGTGGATTTTTGTGTAAAGTGTAAGGTAGGGGTCTTGCTTCATGGGTCAGCACGTGGAAATCCAGTTTTCCCAGCACCATTTATTGAATAGACTGTCCTTACTCCAGGAATTGGTTTTGGATCCTTGATCAAATATAAGTTCATTGTAGATGTTTGGATTGATTTTTGGTGATTCTATTCTATTCCATTGGTCTATCCATCTTGTCTCTGTACCAGTACCAGGCTGTTTTGATTATAACTGCCTGTAATATGTTTTGAAATCTGGTATTGTAATGCTTCCAGCTTTGTTTTTGTTGTATAAGATTGCTTTAGCTATCCAAGTTCTCCTGTGTTTCCCTATGAATTTCAGCATCATTTTTTGTAGATCTAATATTGAAGTGTTGTGTCCATTGGGGGCTACATGTTGTCTTCCTTATTCTTGTTTCTTGAATTGGTGCATTTTTTTCTTTTTTTAACTTTTATTTAATAAATATAAATTTCCAAAGTACAACTTTTGAATTATAGCATCTTTTCCCTCCATAACCTCCCTCCCACCTGCTACCTTCCCATCTCCCACTCCCTCTCCCATCCCATTCTTCATCACAATTCATTTTCAATCATCTTTATAAACAGAAGATCAACTTAGTATATACTAAGTAATGATTTCCACAGACTGCAGAATTGGTGCATTTTTTTATTCGAAATTTGTGGAGATATTCATTGGTTTCATCTCTTTTTCCACTGTAATGGCTTTTATCTTTGTAATATTCCTCTTTAGATATGTGGATTGTCTGCTTTCAGTGAATATCTAGAGGAATGTGGTGGGTGTGGCTAGGGAGATCTGTTTAGTTCTTCAGGGTGAAGGCTTTGACTAAGGTGACACACCCAGATTTGGCATGGTAAATCTTCTCTTTTTTTTTTCTTATCAGAAGGTAGATTTAGTCTGTCAGCTGAGCTCCTCTCCTCAAAGGAGACCAGTGCCTGAGTGCTAGCCCCAGTGGATGTAGTATTCATCCTCTCTGTCCCAAGGATCACACAAAGGATCTGTGCAGCCCTCAGTGTAAGGTCAGTGTCCCCAGCAATATCCCTCACCAGGTAAACAGGAAGCCCTGAGCATGTAGAGTCTCCCACCATGACTGCCCAGTCGCAGCCACACTATGAGTCCTCCCTCACAGCCTCGTTTATTTTGTTTTTTGTTTGTTTGTTTGTACAGTTCTGGTATACAAGCCTCCCACATTCACAAGCACTCAGCCCCGTTAGTTCTTCCTACCAGAGTCAGGAGTTTCCACTTGGCTGATTGCTGGGCACTGATAACCAGCTGGCGCAGCTGTTGCGTAGGTTCAAAATGGTGCCCACTCTATTGGCTTGTCACAGGACAGCATTGTAAACTGATTGGTGAGGAAGAAATGTGTCTCTCCTTTTTTTCCCCTCTAGTTTGGTAGGTATACTATCCCCACAGGGCTCCAAGCCGGATTCGCTCTAGGCTCTTCCTGCAGCTTTATCGTCAGTGGCTTGGGCTGCTGCAGTCTGGTCTCACTTCACTCTCCAGTGTTAGTGCAGAGGCTCTTGGCTGTTGAAGTCCTGAGCCATTGGTGTCCACACCCTCCATGTATTTCCTCTGTGTCCCTCTAATTAGCATGGAATTTCCTCTGCTGTTTTCTTCCTAACTCTTCCCTGAGACTGCACTCTCTCCACTTTTTTTTAGCTATCCTATCCTAGACCAGAGCAGTAAGCTCCCTTCTTACTCTGCCATCTTGCAACCTCTCCTAAACTTAGCTTTTAACACTATTCCCAGAACTTTCTGAAGTGCTCTCATGTATACATATATCTCATATTGGTTCTGTTTCTCTGGGGAACCCTAACTAACCTAACATCATCAACACACATGTAGAAAATAAGAAATGACACAGGGCTGGTGCTGTGGCATAGCTGGTAAAGCTGACACCTGTACTGCCAGAATCCCATATAGGTGCTGGTTCAAGTCCCGATTGCTCCACTTCCAACCCAGCTCTCTGTTATGGCCTGAGAGAGCAGTGGAAAATGTCCCAAGTGCTTGGGACCCCACACCCACGTGGGAGAAGCAGAAGAAGCTCCTGACTCCTGGCTCCTGGCTTCGAATTGACCCAACTGCTGCTCTTGCAACCATTTGGTGAGTGAACCAGCAGATAGAAGACCTCTCTTTGTTTCTATCTCTCTGTCCTTGCCTCTCTGTAACTCTTTCAAATAAATAAATAAATCTTAAAAAAAAAAAAAAGAAATGACACATTTACAAAAGCAGCATCAAACATAAAAACCCTAGTAATAAATCTAATTTTTTAAATAAACATTTTTTAATTCCATGTTCTATTAACTCTTTAAAAAGATTTATTTATTTACTTATTCAAGTGGTAGAGTTACAGATGGAGAGAGTGAGAGACAGAGAGAAAGGCCTTCTATCTGCTTGTGTTCACTCCCCAGATGGCCACAATGGTTGGAGCTGGGCCTATCTGAAGCCAGGAGCCTGGAGCCTCAAGCCTTCTCCAGGTCTCCCACACAGGCACAGGAGCCAAGGACTTGGGTCATCTTCTACTGCTTTCCCAGGCCATAAGCAGAGAGCTGGATTGGAAGAGGAACAGCCAGGACACATAACTGGCATCCATATGAGATGCTGGTGCCACAGGCAGAGGCTTAGCCTACTACACCACAGCACTGGCCCCATAAATCTAACTTTAAAAATGAATAAACTCTACACAATTACTACATAACACATTTAAGGATGTTTGACTTAAAACAAAAATGGTACCGTAAACTATGAGGGAAAGGATGGACTTTTCAGTGAATGAAGCTGAGCCAATTTTATAATCATATGGAGTTAAAGTAATGTGTGTTCCTAAAAGCAAATACAAAAGTCTCCATGGTTTGTTGCCTTTGCCAATAATATAAACATTGGACAACTGACTAGAAAAGCTATTGCCACTGCCATCTTTTACAGGAACCACATTAAAAGAGCCAGGATGTCTCTATTGGCGACCACACCAATTCTTCTCAGGTTGGCACCTCCAGTCATCATGCATAGGTCACCCTTTGTCAGCCATAGCTCCTGTTTCTGCATCTTAAGGAAGTAGCAGCTCCAAAGCATAGGATGCTGAATAAATTGACTGATGTTTTTGGTCCTTGTCCATACATCGGTTCCCATAAGCTGAGAGAATGTCTCCCTCTCATCATTTCCGTAAGGAACAGGCTTAAGTACATGCTGAGAGGGGAAGTTAAGAAAATTTGCATGCAATGGTTCATTAAGATTGATGGCAAAATCCTGATTGATATAACATACCCCGCTGGTTTTGTGGATGTCATCAGCATTGACAAGACTGGATAGAATTTCTGTCTGGTCTGTGATACCAAGGATCACTTTGCTGTTCATCAAATTATACCTAAGAAGGACAAGTACAAGTTGTGCAAAGTGAGAAAGGTATCTGTGGGCAGGAAGAGAATCCCTTACCTGATGACCCGTGATGCTCATACCATTTGCTGTCCTGATCACCTCAAGGAGAATGACACCGTTCAGATTGATCGGGAGACTGGCCAGATGACTGATTTCATCACATTTACCGAGGGTGACCTGTGCGTGATGACTGGAGGTGCCAACCTGAGAAGAATTGGTGTGGTCACCAATAGAGACATCCTGGCTCTTTTAATGTGGTTCCTGTAAAAGATGGCAGTGGCAATAGCTTTCCCAGTCAGTTGTCCAATGTTTATATTATTGGCAAAGGCAACAAACCATGGATTTCTCTTCCTCTAGGAAAGGGAATCTGCCTCACCATTTCTTGAGAGACTGGAAACTGGTTGTTAAACAGAGCAGTGGGTACAATCATCTGTGGCTCATATGTTAGAAAAGTCTTTGTACTTAATTAAAAACAATACAGTGTGGAGAAAAAAAGTCAGTTCCCAAGAGACTGTTGGCCTACAAATGAATAGTGGAACAAGGAGGCTTTATAAAGTCACACAAGAGAATGTTTTCAAGACTGCAATAGTCAGGATGTATGTTTGTTGTTTCTACATGTACCCTCCCCGTGAGATAAGGAGTAGTTGAGAGGAAGCATCAATTAATCATTATGTCCATTCTTCCAGAACACCCATTTAAATCTTTCACATGGCATTCAAGAGTTGTATGTGAATAAATGAATCAATCATTTTATCATTGAAGACTTGAAAAGGAGGCTCCCATGGTCAAACATACAAGACACTTCAACTTGAAACAGCAGAAAGAGCCTCCTACATGGAAAAATATGTATTTATACAAGTATTTTAGACAGTCATATCCTCTAAAATCATATGCTATATGTAGCTATAGTGAATTAATTGTGAGATTGCAAAACTAGAAAGGGAATACATGTTAAAAAGCAAAATAGATTCCTAGTGAAGAAAGGAAGAACCTGAGCTATGGAGGAGGTGTGCTAGAAAGCTAAGGATGTCAAGAGACTGAAGCATTCCTGGCACCTGAGTAGCAGTGGGTATAAAATGTTTTGTATATTTAGGGCCCTCTCCTTTAGGACCAAGTAACTTGGCAATTATATATGCTCACCATAGCTGTATTTACTTTTTTTGGAAATTAATATATAAATCTCATATTGTAATTAGTTTGGGAAGTCAGGAGATGAAACATGCTCTGTAAGAAGAAGCAAATTATGTAGCATGTTCAACCAGTGAGCTACTTTCAGCTTCTAGTCATTACTATTGGAAATATTCAAAAATATGCAATAAAAAGGAAGCATTCATTTTTCTTACAGCTTTTAACCAACTTAATGATCTTTAAGTGGCTTCTGGTGTATTTAAATTGAGAGGCAATACCATGCAGCTTTTACCAAAAAAAAAAAATCTTGCTTACTTGACTGATCAACTTGCAGTTGCCCTTTGGCCACCAGTGTTACAGACAACAGGAACTACAGTCATGCAGAAATAGCACTTAGTAGAGTACCTGTCACATAGTAGTTATTCAATAAATGTTGCCTTTCTTCCATTTGTTTTAAACCAGATAAAACATAAGTTAATTTATCATGCATCATATAAATATCTGAGTTTTGCACACAGATATTTTATTTTCACAAAACTCCATTTCTACTAAGCAAATCGTATTTTTTGCAGTAATGTTAACTTATATTTTGATAATTATCACAAAGGTTTTTCTTAATCTTAAATACAATATTTCACTTTTATAATCTTCTTAGATTCCATACATTCTAAATGATGTACTGTTTTCTTTTTTAAGGAGTCAAATGCACAATCCTACATCAGTATCAAAGCAACTGCCACAGAACTTTATTCAGTGTGCACAAAACAATCAACGTGATACACCACATTAACAGACTGCAGAAGAAAAACCATATGATTATCTCAATAGATGCAGACAAAGCATTTGATAAAATACAACACCCTTTCATGATGAAAACTCTAAGCAAACTGGGTATGGAAGGAACATTCCTCAATACAATCAAAGCAATTTATGAAAAACCCACGGCCAACATCCTATTGAATGGGGAAAAGCTGGAAGCATTTCCACTGAGATCTGGTACCAGACAGGGATGCCCACTCTCACCACTGCTATTCAATATAGTTCTGGAAGTTTTAGCCAGAGCTATTAGGCAAGAAAAAGAAATTAAAGGGATACAAATTGGGAAGGAAGAACTCAAACTATCCTTCTTTGCAGGTGATATGATGCTTTATTTAGGGGACCCAAAGAACTCTACTAAGAGATTATTGGAACTCATAGAAGAGTTTGGCAAAGTAGCAGGGTATAAAATCAATGCACAAAAATCAACAGCCTTTGCATACACAGGCAATGCCATGGCTGAGGAAGAACTTCTAAGATCAATCCCATTCACAATAGCTACAAAAACAATCAAATACCTTGGAATAAACTTAACCAAGGATGTTAAGGATCTCTACAATGAGAATTATAAAGCCTTAAAGAAAGAAATAGAAGAGGATACCAAGAAATGGAAAAATCTTCCATGCTCATGGATTGGAAGAATCAATATCATCAAAATGTCTATTCTCCCAAAAGCAATTTATAGATTCAATGCAATACCAATCAAGATACCGAAGACATTCTTCTCAGACCTGGAAAAAATGATGCTATGATGCTGAAATTCTTATGGAGACACAGGAGACCTCGAATAGCTAAAGCAATCTTGTGCAATATTCAGCCTTACACAGTTAAATTCACAAGGAGAAATGATAGCTTTGTGCCATGTTTAACCCTACCTAGGATATAGCAGAAATCTCTGAGGACAGCCAAGTATTTTTATTACCATGCATCTGTACAGGAGAACTTCAAAACATTTATGGGGAAAATAAAATTAAGATAAGTTTGTTTTTAGTTCAAATTTTTTAAGTCCTGGCATAGTTTTTTTTTTTTTTCATAACAATCATTTCCGTGAACTTTTTGAAAACCTTGTACTGTACATAAAACAGTGACTCAAATGTGAAGTTAGTCTTGATGTCAGAAAATTAATTATGTAGCTAAATCATAACTTCAATTTACCAGGGAGGGAACCTTAGGATATACTTCTAGCAGGAAAGCAATCTTTCCATGTTTTTTCTTTGGTTTTTTATAATTCATAGTCAGTAATTGCAGTGTTATAATTGTGCAAGTTTCTAAATGTCAGAAGTCTAATTAGCCATCATAATACAGACTACCTTTTTCATTGGTGTTTTGGTATAAATTAATAAGGAGGTAATAGAAAATGAGCTAACATGTCCCCTGGTAAATTCTGACATAGTTATAATGCTGTGTTTTCTTCCAGGTCAAGCATTTTTTAATACAATTATTCCTAATATGTATAGTAAGAGCTCCTCTTGTTAGGTTCAGTAAGCAACTGAACCACATTCTATTAAAAAAAGAATTTCTAAATTATAGATTATTTATGTTTATTACTGCCAACAGTATAAACACTACTCTTCCTATTGGTGTGTATAATAGTCCATTCTGGTACAAGTAGCCTAATACAGCATGAGCTTTGTGTAGATTCTCAGTTACATGGGAGGAGGGTTTTTTTCCTCCCTGCTGCGTCTTTTTCTTGGCTACAGTTGTTTGATAGATGCTATATGAAGGAGGTTGTGGTGTATGGTTGATGTGTGGTGACTTAAAAAATACTGCATTCTCAAGTAAATGAAAGAAATTTCTTTCTGACCAAAGAAATTAACTGTAGAAATGAACTCTTAGAATGTACTTGTAGTAGATGAACAGTCCACAGCCATATAAGTAATACCTTGATTTCTTCATGACAAAAAGTGCCCATTAATCAGTCACCAATGAGAGATAATGCCTAGGTAAAAACAGACTTCAATTTTATGTGTATCTAAGATGCCAGTGAAATTCATACCGCTAAACATATTCACTGCTCACATATACATTGGGTCTGCAACTGAAAAATAAAATAAAAGTGTAGTTTCATATATATATATATATCATATATATATATATGTCCTATATATGAGACACAATTGGAATATTATGTGGCACAGTTGTAGAGGCAGGTAAACCTTCCTGGGAAAAGCTGGAATTACCATAAAAAATACCTGCTTTGAAATATTTACCCTGAAATTAATAATAATAATACTTCCTCTGCAGAACACAAATGCCAAGCCAAACTCAAAGAACAACTTAAATTGCAATGTTTGAAAGCTCCTGTATAATTTTACCTAATGCCTAGTTTTGAATTAATAACTTTACACACTACATGATTCTGGAAAGGTTGAACAGCTGATTCCAAAGTTACAGGAGAATGCTGGAGAAATTACAAAAGATGAATAACTTTTTGAAAATTAACTATGGGGACTGATGCTGTGTCATAGCAGGGAAAGCCACCACCTGAAGTGCTGGTATCCCATATGGGCACTGGTTCGATTCCTGGCTGCTCCACTTCCAATCCAGCTCTCTACTATGGCCTGGGAAAACAGTAGAAAGATGGCCCAAGTCCTTGGGTCCCTGCACCCCTGTGGGAGACCCAGAAGAAACTCTTGGCTCCTGGATTCAGATTGGCTCAGCTCCCACTGGTGCAGCCATCTGGGGTGTGAACCAGCAGGTGGAAGACTCTCTCTCTCTCTCTCCCTCTCTCCCTCTCTCCCTCTCTCCCTTTCTCCCTTTCTTTCCCTCTCTCCCTCTCTCCCCCTCTCTCCCTCCTCTCCCCTTCCCTCCCCTCCCCTCCCTGCCTCTGCCTCTTTATAACTCTGTCAAATAATAAATAAATAAATCTTTTTTAAAAAAAGAAAAACTAACTATAGTGAATCTCAAAATCCAGCCTTCCTTGAGTTCAATTTTTCAAAAGCTCCTTTTCCACAAAAATACTTAGGCAATTTATTCTAAACCCTAGGACCTTCTAAGAATTCTGTCATTGTTAATTTAGCAAAAGGTTATTAATAACAGTGGTAATATGTTTCAAACTTAAATTTTTTCCCACAGGACAGAAGTTAACAAAGAGTAGTAAAAAAGGCAGGCAGGTATTCACAAATTCACAAGTACATGTGTGTGTATGAAAGAAAGATGGCTGACCAACTGACATTACTGTTCTTTGTCAGCTAGAACTCTCATTCAAATGACAAAATGGAAAATAAGACTGGTATATTCAGTATTCCCTCAAAAAGGATAAAATTCACTGTTTTGAAAACCATTTTGCTTTTCAATAAAAAGGTTTTTTGCAGCATAAGTAAAATGTTTAAAAATTTTTTTTTAAAGAAAAAGTTCTTCATTCAGAATTTTAACAAATTGGATGAACTCCTGATTCTATGCTGTTGACTTGAAAACTTGAAATCTATCTTGTTTTGGTTTTTCTTCATGTTCTCCAGAGAGAAAACATATAGTCATACCCACTTACACACAAATACACGTGCGTGCACACACACACACGCGCACACAAACCCATAAGCTCCAGGCTTATCCAAAGAGACAGAACTCTTTGGGGGTAAAGAGGAGGGGGATAGAAAGAGAAAGGGAGGGAGGGAGAGGGGAGCGGAGGGACATGATTTTATTTTAAGGATATATTGGCTTACATGGTATGGAAGCTGGCGTGCTGGAGACCCAAGGAAAAGCCAATGTCATGGTTCAAGACCAAAGGCCATCTGCTGGAAGAAGTGCCTCTCCTTTCCAGGAAGTCCATCTTTTTCTTTATGGCCTTCAGCTGATAGTATACATTCTAGCCACACTAAGGAGGCTAATCTCCTTTACTCAAATACTTCTGATTTAAAAGTTAATCTCATCTAAAAATACATTCATTGAAACACCTAGAATTATGTTTAATCAAGTGTCTGGGTACCATTGCCTAGTCAAGTTAACACATAAAATTAATCATCACACTTGTTAATCTGGACAGCTACTTGAAGTGATAGCACTCTGTTTATTTTATCCTGTTCTCCAGTCTTTCTCTCAAGGCTCTGAAAGCTCCTGGCCTCATGGGAAAGTTTGTACTTAAAACTGCCATAAACAGCCTGTCTCAGAAATAAACTTTGAACTGCTCAGTGTCACAGCTGGAACCAAAAAACACTAGTTACCTAGGACCTATGAGTGTTTCATATTTTCATAGCCACGTTGCCTGGAATTCTGTTCAATAATTATCGGAAACCTTATTTTTACATTTTATATCTGAGATATGAGCTAGTGATGTAATATTTAAAATATTTGTTTACTCCTTCAAAGATTCTTTGCTATTTTTTAAATTTCAGACCTCTTTATCTGTTTTATAAACTTTTTCCTTTCTTCTTACACAGCTAAGTACCTTCCCTCCTTTTTGCAATCAGTGTTTCTAAAACATCAAATTTTCCTCACTTAAAAAATAGATTATTTTCATTAATTTGTAGTAACTCCTTTTCTAACAGTTTCTAATTATTTCTGAACTTTGACAATAATTATGTTTGCTTAACCAATGTATTCATTGCTTTGTTATCTGTGAGACAGATAGATAGATAGAGATTATATATATGGATTAAGGCAAACACAATCTTGTTTTGAAACTTCCACAATATCTTTTAGCATACCCAGTGTATTAGTGTCGAATGCCAGGCTTGCTGTAGTCTTCACAGTATTTTCAGGATTCAAGGATTGTGGTCATGTAAGAGCTAGCTCCTTGGATATCCCTAGGATGCTTGAAAAGCGAAGACATATAGGAGCTGAAAGTGGGAAGATATTATCTATACCAAACCTCTCATCTTCAGATGAGTAGACAAAACCCTGAAAAGTAAATGGGCATGTCCACTGTACAGGCGTTATTTCAAAAGGTCTGGAATCAGGGACATGGATAGCATACCTTATGGTGTTTCTGAGTTGAAGACTGACAAATTAGCTAACTACATGGTACTCTACCCTTTTTAACAGTCCTGTGCTTGTTAGGGAAAATCTAACTATTAAGCCAATTTCAAACAGTTTAATTTACTTAGAAAAATAAAATTGAAAATGTACCCCTGTAACAAGTAGAAATGATTGGAGTTTAACATTTCCTGCCAGTATTTTGCTAATCTTTTGCTAAGTATTGTTTGTAAGCCTTTTCCTCTTTGGAGAAATGAAACTAACAAGTAATACCTGATTAACTTTTTCCTGGCACTTGCCACCCATGAAAATAAATAAATAGGAACAAATATAAATGCATAAAAACACAAGCTAAGTGTATATTGATCATTTTCAATATTAAACCATTCCATATAGACTCATGTAAAAAATAAACTATCCTATGTGAATTTTTATAAAATTTTCACTTTATACCATGTGAATTCCCATAACAAACACACTTAGTTCATTTTTAAAAAATTGATATATTTACTTGAGAGAGACAGATGGATAGAGGAGAATGCTCCTTATTCACTTGCTCACTCTACAGACCTACAACAGCCCAAACTGGGGCCAGTGGTTAAATGCTACCCTTTATGTTTACTTTGGAGCAAACTTCCTCATGGGCAAAAAGAAATACATGCACATGTGCGCACGTACACACACACACACACAAAGACTCTTCAACTTGACCTATAAATGTAAGATGATTTTTAATGTGAAAAATTTTAGCTGATCTCTAAGATGTGCAGATAAATATATTACATCTTTTTTTTTTTAACAGGCAGAGTGGACAGGGAGAGAGAGAGACAGAGAGAAAGGTCTTGCTTTGCCATTGGTTCACCCTCCAATGGCCGCCACGGCCTGCGCGCTGTGACTGGCGCACCGCACTGATCTGAAGGCAGGAGCCAGGTGCTTCTCCTGGTCTCCCATGGGGTGCAGGGCCCAAGCACTTGGGCCATCCTCCACTGCACTCCCTGGCCACAGCAGAGAGCTGGCCTGGAAGAGGGGCAACCGGGACAGAATCTGGCGCCCCAACCGGGACTAGAACCCGGTGTGCCGGCGCCGGAAGGCGGATGATTAGCCTAGTGAGCCGCAGCGCCGGCCTATATTACATCTTTAGTAGATAATGTAATTATAATTATTCTCCTGGTAGTAATCACTACTAATCTCACTTGGCAAAAATAGGAAAAATGCTACTGAAACATGTTGATTATAAAAAGCTTAGTGAGAAATTGTGGGGTCACACTGTTATGCATGTAACTTTAAATCCAGTCATCTCTACCTACTGTTCATTTCAGAAACTCACATCCCTATCCACACTCTGCCTAGTAATTATGGACTGAATTGTGTCAAAATTCACATGTTGAACCCGATGGGTAAGCCAGTCCATAGCAAATGTGACAAGTTTGAAGATAAGATCATTAAAAAGATACTTATAGTGTAAGGAATGAGCCCTAATCCATTGTGAGTGATTTTTTTTATGAAGAGGAAAGGACATAAAGGATGCACACACCCAGAAGAAAGGCCATGGGAACACTCAGCTAGAAGACAGCTGTCTACAAGCCAAGCAGAGAGGCCTTGCGAGACACTAACCCTGGCAGTACCTTGATCTTGGATTTCTAGGCTCCAGAACTGTGGAAAAAAAGACATTTGTTACCACAATGGCCAGTCCATTCAGTTTATCTAAGACCCTCCCCTCTAAGTTAATAGAAAACTCCAATATTGAATGTGATTATTTTTTCTCTCTTTTATCTCTGTTTTAACTCTCATCATCTCTAAGAGGAGTCCAACTAGTAGGAAGTATTGGAATCTGCCAGGTGACAGTTTGCAACACTTGCTTGCAGAGAAAAAAAGGGTGGGAACTATGATCATCTCTTTTAATAGCATCTAACCATTATCCTTAACTGATTACCCTGCTTAACACTTAACCCTGACTGCACCTGCCTTACAAAACCCAAAATCTGGATTGATGGGACTGTTTGATTTCTCTACTCCAACACTTAACTCTCCCTGACACTGCTGAGGACAATCAAGTTTAATTTGGCATCACCAAGATTCATGCTGCCCGTTTTTGCTCAATTTCCTCTTCCATTTTGCTTAATTTCAAACATTTGACTTCCTTTTTCAAAATGTACAAGTGTCATCACCCTCCTCAAGCTTCAGCAAATGACTCTGCCTCCTCCCTCACTGGCAAAATCCAGAACTTAATGATTTGCCTCCCATATCACATTTGAAAGAGCAAATTTTTCTAACCCATTCCTGCTTCCAAAAGGACATTTTTAAAAATCAGTTATCCACTCTCTCTCAACTTGCTAACTTTTAAAATATCTTGCTTATTATATTGTATACTGTCACAAATAAGAGTCTTTTTCATTGAAAAGAGAAATTCCCTCCCCTCCTCACATACACACACATACACACACACACACAAACCAAGAAATAAACCATCAATCTCGCATCTACTTCCAGCAACCATCCTAATTCTTTTTTTTTTTCGAAGATTTATTTTTATTTCTTTGAAAGGTAGAATTACAGAGAGAGGGCATGATAGAGAGATCTTCCATCCAATGGTTCACTCCACCAATGGTGGCAATGGCCAGGTCTGGACCAAGCCAAAGCCAGGTGCCCGGAGCTTCATCTAGGTCTCTTACATGGGTGGCAGGAGCCCAAGCACTTGGGCCACCTTTTGCTGCTTTCCCAGGCACATTAGCAGAGAAATGGAGCAGCTGGTTTTCAAACCATCACAAATATGGGATGCCAGAAATTCAGGCAGTAGCATAACCACAACACTGGCCCCAGTCCTGATTCTTTGATTTCTTCATAGCTAGATTCTATAGAAGACTTGATCTCTTCAATTCCTCATCACTTACCAACCCAGGATCAACATCTTTTTCTATAAAGGGCTTCTTAGGATTTTAGAAGCCATACAGTTTTAGAAGCCATACACTCAGCTTTTTTCAATTAGTATTATCTTTTTGATGCCCCAAAACATTTGTATTTCATTTTACTTGTTATATAAGCTTCATGTATTTCATATATACTGATTTAGGAACATAGGAATACTTCCCACTCCACCTTACCTCCCTCCTGCCCAAGCTCCAACCCTTCTTCCTCTTCCCTCTTTCATTCCCACTCTTAATTTTACAAAGATCTGCTTTCAATTTGTGTAATTATGTAAAGTTAACCCTACACTAAGTAAAGAGTTCAACAAATACTATAAAGAAAAAAAAAACACTGTTCCTCAACAGAAGAGACAAGGGCTGTAAACAGTGGTCGAATTTCAAAATGTCAATTTTACTCCGACACGTTACATTTTAGGTATTCCATCAGTTATGCCAGATCAGGGAAAACATATGGTATCTGTCTTTTGGGGGCTGGCTTATTTCACTAAGTATAATGGTTTCCAGTTTCATCCATTTTGTTGCAAAAGACAAGTTTTCATTTTATTTAACAACTGAGTAGTACTGCATAGTGTATATATACCATAATTTTTTAAAGATTTATTTATTTTATTTGAAAGCCACAGTTATACAGAGAGAGGAGAGGAGGTGAGAGGAGAGGAGAGGGGGAGAGAGAGAGAGATACAGACAGACAGAGGGGTCTTCCATCCACTGGTTCACTCTACCATAATTTCTTTATCCAGTCATCAGTTGATGGACATTTGGGTTGATTTCATATCTTAGCTATTGTGAGTTGAGCTGCAATTAACATGTTAGTACAGGTGACTCTTTCATATACTGAATTCATTTGGTTTGAGTAAAGTCCTAGGAGTGGAATGGTTGAATCATCATGTGATAGGTATATAATAAGATTTCTGAGGAATCTCCATAATGTCTTCCACAGTGGTTGCACCAGGTTACATTCCCACCAAAAGTGCATTAGGGTACCTTTTTCCCCCACATCCTTGCCAGCATTTGATGTTCATTTATTTCTGTATGAGAGCCATTTTAAATGAGGTGAGGTGAAAGCTCTTTGAAGTTTTATTTGCATTTAACTGATGGCTGGTGATCCTGAGTACCTTTTCATATGTCTATTGGCCATTTGAATTTCATCCTTTGAAAAATGCTTGTGTAAGTCCTTTGCTCATTTCTTGATTGTCTTTTTTTTGTTGTTGAATGTCTTGACCTTTTTATAGATTCTGGATATTAACCCTTTATTAGTTGTGTAGTTTGCAAATATTTTCTCCCATTCTCTCAGTTGCCTCATCACTTTGCTGAGTATTTCTTTTACAGTGCAGAAGCTTCGCAGTCTGATGTAATCTCATCTGTCAATTTGGTTTAGATTGCCTGTGTTTCTCGGGTCTTTTCCAAGAACTCTTGGCTTATGTCTTGCGGAGTTTCCCCAATGTCCTCTAGTAATTTGATGGTATTGGATCATATATGTAGGTCTTTGACCTATTTTGAGTGGATTTTTATGTGAGGTGTAAGGTATGGGTCTAGCTTCATACTTCTGAACGTGGAGATCCAGTTTCCCCAGCATCATTTGTTGAAGTAACTGTTCTTGCTCCAGGGATTGATTTTAGCTCCTTTGTCAAAGATAAGTTCGTTGTAGATGTATACATTGGTTTCTGGAGTTTATATTTTTGTACCAGTACCAGGCTTTTTTAATTTTAACTTCCTTGTAATATTTTTTATTTGAAAGTCAGAGTTACGCAGAGAGAGAGAGGTCTTACATCTGCTGGTTCACTCACCAAATTGGCTGCAGTGGCTGGAGATAAGCCAATCAGAAGCCAGGAGCCAGGAGCTTCTTCTGGATCTCCCACGTGGGTGCAGGGGCCCAAGGAATTGGGCCATCTTCTACTGCTTTCCCAGGCCATAGAAGAGAGCTGGATTGGAAGTGGAACAGCTGGGACTCAAACTGGCGCCCATGTGAGTTGCTGGCACTGCAGGCGGTGGCTTTACCCACTACACCACAGCACTGGGCTGAAATATGTTTTGAAATCTGGTATTGTGATAAACAAAGCCACTAGCTTTGCTTTTGTTATATAAGATTGTTTTATCTATTTGGATTGTCATATGAATTTTAGCATCATTTTTTCTAGATCTGTGAAGAATATTGTTAGTATGTTGATTGATATTGCATTGAATCTGTAAATTTCTTTCCATAGTATGGACATTATGATGACATTGATTCTTCCAATCCATGAACATGGAAAATTTTTCCATTTTAATGTCTTCCTCTATTTCTTTCTTATATGTTTTATAATTTTCATTGTTGGGATCTTTGACATTCTTGGTTAAATTTATTCCAAGGTACTTAATTATTTGAATTATGAATTATATTGATCCTAGAAGTTCTTATTCAGCCATGACATTGTCTGTGTGTATAAAGGCTATTGATTTTTTGTATATTGACTTTATATCCTGCCACTTTACCAGATCCTTTCATGAGTTTCAGTAGTCTCTCAGTGGAATCTTTTATATCCTCTCTATATAGAATCATGTCATCTACAAATAAGACTTCATCTTTTTAAATTTATATACCTTAGATTTCTTTTTCTTGCCTAATGGCTATGGCTAAAACTTCCAGGACTTTATTAAATAGCAATGATGAGAGTAGCCATTTTGTCTGGATCTAGATCTTAGGGCAAATGCTTCCAACTTTTCCCCATTCAGTAAGATGCTGGCCATGGTTTTGTCGTGAATTGTCTTAATTGTGTTGAGGAATGTCCCTTCTATACCCATTTTTTGAGTATAGAATGTTCCTTCCATACACAGTTTGCTTAAAGTTTTCATCATGAAAGGATGTTGTAATTTATCAGATGATTTCTCTGCATCTTTTAAGATAATCATGCTTTTTGTTCTTCAGTTTGTTAATGTGGTGGGTCACATTTACAGATTTGAGAATGTTGAACCATCCCTGCATACCAGGCATGAATCACACTTGGTCTGGTTGAATGAACTTTCTGGTGTGCTGTTGTATTTGAAGGCCTAGTGTTTTGCTGAGGATTTTTGCATCTGTGTTCATCAGGGAAATTGGTCTATGGTTTCCTCTCCATGTTGTTTGTGCTTCTGGTTTAGGAATTAAGGTGATGCAGGCTTCATAGAAGGAGTTTGGGAGGATTCTCTCCCTCTCAACTGAGTTGAATAGCTTGGAAAAACTGGAATTAGTTCTTTTCTTTGTTGGGAGGGTCTTTATTACTGATTCAGTCTCCATCTTGATTATTGATCTGTTTAGGTTTTCTATGTCTCCATGAATCAGTTTTGGTAGATTGTATGTGTCCATCTGTTTCTTTTAGGTTTCCCAGTTTTTTGGCATTCAGTTGTTTAAAGTAATTTCTGATTATTTTTTTCTATCTCTGATTTTACTGATTTGAGTCTCCTTCCTCTTTTTTTTTTTTTTTGGTTAGTTGGGCCAATGGTCTATCAATTTTATTTTTCTCAGAAAATCTGCTCTTCATTTCACTGATCTTTTGTATTTTTTTGTTTCAATTCTGATTATTCTTTTAGTTTAACTATTTCTTTCCTCCTACTAATTTTGGGTTTGGTTTGTTGTTGTTTTTCCAGGTCCTTGAAATGCACTGATACTCATTTATTTGGTACTTTTTCAATTTATTCATGTAGACTCAAATTGCTATAAACTTCCCTCTTAACACTCCTTTTACTGTATTTTGATATGTTGTATTGTCATCTCATTCCTTTCCAGAAATTTTTTTATTTCTTTTTTGATTTCCTTTATGACCCACTGTTTTCAGTCTCCAGTGTTTGCATATGATCTAGAGATTCTTGAGTTGTTGATTTCCAGGTTTATTCCATCTGTGGTCAGAGAATATGCATGATATGATTTCAAATTTTTGCTGAAACTTGCTTTATGACCTACTGTATCCTAAAGAAATTTCCATGCACTAATGAGAAGAATGTATATTCTGCAACTGTGGGGTGAAAAGTTCTGATATCTATTAGGTACATTTGGTAGATAGTGTTGAGTAGCTCTTTTCTTTCCTTGTTGATTTTCTGTCTAGTTGATCTGTCCATTTAAGAAAGTGGGGTGTTGAAGTCCCCTGTTACTATCATATTGGAGTCTATGTCTCCCTTGAGATCCATTAAAAATTATGTATTTATTTTAAATAGCCAGGTGCCCTAAATTGGGTACATATACATTTATTATGGTCACGTCTTCCTGTTGATTAATCATTACATAGTGTCCTTGTTTGTCTCCTTTTTATAAATTTTTTTTACAGGCAGAGTTAGACAGTGAAAGAGAATGGCTATACCTGCCCTTTTTGGCTTTCCATTAGCATAAAATAGCTTTTTCCATATTCCACTTTTAGTCTGATGTATCTTAGTTGGTGAGATGTGTTTCTTATTAGCAGAAAATAAATGAGTTTTATTTTTTAATCTATTCAGTCAGTCTGTATATTTTAATTGGAGAGTTGAGGCCATTCACATTCAAGGTGACTATTGATAAATAACAATTTGGGGCCGGCACCGCGGCTCACTAGGCTAATCCTCTGCCTGCGGCGCTGGCACACCGGGTTCTAGTCCTGGTCGGGGTGCCGGATTCTGTCCCAGATGCCCCTCTTCCAGGCCAGCTCTCTGCTGTGGCCCGGGAGTGCAGTAGAGGATGGCCCAAGTGCTTGGGCCCTGCACCCCATGGGAGACCAGGAGAAGCACCTGGCTCCTGCCATCGGATCAGCGCGGTGCGCCGGCTGCAGCGCGCCAGCGGTGGCGACCATTGGAGGGTGAACCAACGGCAAAGCAAGACCTTTCTCTCTGTCTCTCTCTCTCACTGTCCACTCTGCCTGTCAAAAAAAAAATAATAAAATAAAAAAAAGATAAATAACAATTTGGCCCTGCCATTTTTCCATAAATATTCCCATTTTTTACTTTGGATTTCTTTTGTACTTTTATGAGGGGATTTTTTGACCTTCACATTGCTTTATAAATATGGCTATCTTCCAGTGTTTCTCTGTGTAGCACATCCTTAAGCATTTTTTGTAAGGCTGGATGAGTGGTGACAAATTCTTTGAATTTCTATTTGTTATGGAAGGTCTTTATTTCACCTTCATTCATGAATGAGAGCTTTGCAGGATACAGTATTATGGGTTGACAGTTTTTCTCTCTTAAGACTTGGACTGTGTCTTGCATTCTGCCCTAGCCTGTAGAGTTTTTGATGAGAAGTCAAGTGTGAATCCAATTGGAGAACCTCTGAAAGTAATCTGACACTGGTGAAGATCTTTCTGGTCATGACTATTAGGAGTTCTATGTGCTTCCTGTACTTGGGTATCCCTTTATTTCTCCAAATTGGGTAAGTTTTCTGTAATTATTTCACTAAATAGACCTTCTAATCCATTCTCTCTCTTTCCATACCTTCAGGAACTTCTAAGACCCATATGTTCGGTTGTTTAATAGTATCCCATAAATCGCCAACACTGGTTTTAATTTTTCTAATTTCTTCTTTTTTTTTTTTGTATGACTGTTAAGATTTCCAAAGATTTGACTTTTATTTGAGACATTTTCTTCTGCCTCACCAAGTCTCTTGTTAAGGCTTTCCACTACCACATTTTTTATTTGATCTATTGAATTCATCATTTCTAGTATTTCATTTTGTTTTCTCTTTTTAAAATCTCAGTTTCACAGGAAAATTTTTCATTCTGGTCATGTATGCATTTCCTTAATTTGTGGATTTCCTTCTGATTGCATTTGAATAATCCTATTTTTAATCTTTTGAATTCCATTTCCAGCATTTCATGAGTCTCTTCATTTTCACACTCTAATATTGAAATGCTGTTGTGTTCCTTTGAGGATGGGGGAGTCAAGATGTCTTCCCTATTCTTGTTTCTTGAATTTCTGTGTTTATTTTTAGGCATTGGCAGAGATACTTGTTGGTTTTCTTCCTCTGATGACTTTTATCTTTGAACTGTATCTGTGACTTAGTGGAATGTCTAGTTTCAGTGAATACCAAAGAGGTGTGTGCTGGGAGTGGCCAAGGTGCTCTGGTCAGTGCGCCTCATAGTGGGGCAAGTATCCAGGGTAACACTCAAGTTGAGCATGGTAGATCTCTTGTTAACAGCAGTTGGGGAATGATCACCTCTGTTGGTGTGATCATACCCTCACCTCCTCTCCACCAAGCTGAGCCATGCCTGGTGTTAGCCCCCAGTGGGTGCAACACTCGTCTGTGCCTCTGTATGAAGGGCACAAATAATCTGTACAATCCTTACTCCAAGCATGGCATGGATCCCACTGTAGTTACTCACTCCAGGCAACCAGGGAGCTCCAAGCATGTGAGGCAGCATACAGTAATTGTCTAGAGACTCAGCTATACCCTGCACCATCTCATACAGCCAAAGATTCTCCAAAGTCTCAGTACACAAAGCTCCTACAGTTGCTGGGTGCAGAGGATCCACTGTGCCCCGCCAGCCTTTCTGATCCACAAAGAGGCAGACTTTCCCCAAGCCAGCTGTCCATGGGTACTCTGCCTAGGTAGCTTGAGCCCCAGAGCCTGTGGTATGTTGGGAGGTTAGGGGTGCCTCACTGTCCTACCTGGGTGCTCAGCACCTTGTTGATCCTCCAGCCAGGCTCAAAGTCTTTTGGAACCATGGATCCCGCCTCCCCCCCCCCCCCGCCACCACTAGAATCTCTGGCTCACAAGCATAGGCAAGAGCCACTGTCCAGGTATTGCCCTCTCCCTTTTGCTGCCACTGGTACTGCCGAGAAGATGGTGTCCTGTCTCAGCCAGTTGCTGGGTGCATGCACATGGGCTTCTGCAGCTGCTGTCCAAGTCCAGAATGGCACCTGCTCACTCAGTTGGGTACTGGACATTGGGCGCTCTTGTGGGGAGTATGGTGTGAAAGAAACGTGCCCCTTGTACTTCTACTAGTTCTATGGGTGCCTGCTTGCACCTAGGGCTCTAGGCCAAACTCACACCATGCTCTCCCTCCAGCTATATCATCATGGGTTGCTGCAGTCTGGTCTCACCTCTGTTTCCAAGCTCCCACCTGCTGTAGCTAATGGAGTTGTGTGTTGTGTCTGTGTTCATGCTGCATGTCCACACCTTCCACACAGGTCCACGACATTTCTCTTTCTTCCATAAAATTTCCACTGTGGTTTTCTATTTAATTTTCCCTGGAGAGTATACTTCCTACACTTTTTTTGTTTCCTGTATATTCATAGCCTAGCGCAGTATGTCATTCCATATTCTTTCGTCTTAGAATCTCCAACACTCAGCTTTATCATTTTAGAGTGAAGGCAGACATTGACAATACATAAACAAATTATGTTGACTGTACTCCAATAAAACTTGTTCTGAACACTGAAATTTTGATTTAATGCAATTTTATTAACAGGTAATAATTATACATCTTTACAAGGTATAATGTGATGTTTTGGTACAGTTATATATTGTGTATTAATCAACTCAAAATTCTTAGGTTATCTGTCAACTCAGATATCTATCTCTTCTTTGTGATAAGAACATTCAAAATCTTGTCTTTTAGCTATTCTGTACTAAATAATAAAAGACTGTTAAACGTAATTACCCTCTGTGTAATAGAACACCAACACTCATTCTATCTAACTGTGATTTTGTACACATTAACCAATCTCTGTCCCTCTTCCTCTCCCCTACATGTCGTAGCATCTGGGAGCCACAGCTCTGCTCACAGGTTCTGTGGGTTCAGCCTTTCTAGATTCTACCCGTGAGCGAGGTCATGTACTATCTCTCTCTGCCAGATTTATTTCACTTAATACGATGATTTCTGGTTCCATCTAGGTTGCTGCAAGTGATTGGATTGTATTCTTTTTACGGCTGAATAGAATGCTATTGTGTAGCTTCTTTATCCATGCGTCTATCAATGGACCTGTTGATTCCATATCTTGGCTATTATAAGTAGTGCTACAATAAAAATAGAAGTATGAGAATCTCTTTGATACTCTGATTCATTTCATTCAGATAAATACCCAGTAATAGAGTTGGTAGATCATATGTTAGTTCTATTTTTAATTTCTTGAGGAAAACTCATGCTGCTTCCCGCAGTGGCTATACTAATATACAATCCCATCAACAGTGTATAAGAGTTCCTTTCTCTACATCTTTGCTAATATAATTTCAAAGATAGCAGACCATTATTTATGTTTTTCTCTCAACCTTTTAGAAGTATATTTTTAATTCTTAGCTTGATGACTACATAAAAATAAGGTGGCAGGCCAGATTTGGTCCATGGACAGTAGTTTTTTAATCCCTATATTAAAATTCCTCTTTCCAGCACTACTAATATCCATATTACATAGAAGTCAATAGATATTTCTATAATCTTTTTCTCACTTTGACTTCTATTCATAACCCCCTCTATTCCAGCCCTGTTCAGTGTCAGTGTTTCCAGACTCACACCTCAACTCCCTTCTCTTCATATTATCCACTCTCCCACTGGGTGATTTTATCCATACCTATGGTTCAGTGACAGTGCACATGTCTCCCAAATGGACAAGATCAAAGGATCCTTGAGTCTTCCTCTGAGCTGTAGACATAGATGTAACTGACATTCCCATCATGGTACCCCAAAAACATTCAAATGGAACTTTTCCTAGACTGGAACTATGAAGCCTAAAAAGCAGTTTACAAATTTTCCTACCTAGATATTTCCATTTTCTTTCATTCTCTCTCTCTCTCTCTTTCACTCTCACTCTCTCTCGCTCTCTCCCTCTCCCCTCACTCCCCTCCCTCCCTCCCTCTCCCTCTCCCTCTCCCTTCCCCAATCCCCCCCCCACACACACACACACACCAGTACTGTTGAGACTATCTCCTTCTACCTCCAGGTACTTTCTCTATATGTCTCTACCCATCTAGTATTCCAAGAAACTAACATCTGCTAACTGCTCCAACAGCCAGATTTCCTTCTCTGTGGCTTCCCTGTGTTCTGTTTGGGGTTACAGGCCTAGGGCAGTCATAGCTTCTCATTGCTGTGGGTTCTTGGTCACTTTACCATTCTTTCTTTATTCCCTTAAACCCTGCCCACATTCCCTTTGATTACCTCTGCAATTTAGCCCTTTGAGTGTTCCATTTGTTTCCTGGCAAAATTCTCACTTAAATATAATCTAACTGATATCCTTAGTTCCATGCTATTCCCATCCATTCCAGGCTACTGCTAGATTGATACAGCTTAATTACTAATCTGATTATAGCTCCTCAATGACCTAAAGTAGCTTTCAAGTTAAAATCTGTGTTCTTTGGTTTAGTTCACAAAGCCCTCCAGGATTTGATCATATTGATTGATCTAGCCTTATTGTCCACAACACTCTTTTCCTTTCATAAATAGAAAACTATTTGCTGTTTCTCACCCAAACTATACTATTCAATCCTCTTTGCCTTTACATTCTGTCTTCGTGGAATTCTTTACTCTCTCTTCAGGTAACTAACTCTTACTTCTTCAAAATTCAGCTCAAATGCCCCCTTCTGGAATCTTTTCAGTCTCATATAGAGGCCCATCATGTATACGAGTGCATTTCCAAACATTCATGGGCAACATGCATTATTATACGTATAAAATGCTGTGCCATCTGCCTGTACATCTACAGCTAGAGGTTCTCGGTGGGTGATTCTTAAGGTAGAATCACTCCAGTCTTACCATCAAATTAGTAATTTGTATATATCAAAATAAACTTACCTTTTAATACCATTTTCCATGAACTTTTTGTAGTATCCTTGTATATCATATTTTAATCAGATGTTAATAGTAACTTAGTATTAATATTTGGCTCCTTGAGAACAGGAAACGGGTTATTCTGCTTTCTAAATTTTAGCCCCTAGGCAAAGAGATGTTGACTCAACCCCTCTGCCATCTTAGTGGAGACAAAGTGAAAAAAAAAAAAAAAAGAGGTCTCACCTTCTCTCTGTGTTTCCTTTCTGATCAATATTAAAAATGCTCCTAAATACCTCGGACTCTAATCTCAGTCTTTGACTTCTCCACATTATCCATCTAATGGAAAAGGGATCACTAGATATTTTTTACAGGCCAGAGTCAAAGGAACAATAATAGAAAGAGCTCTCTGGAGGTTGTGTTGTTAGTAGCCTCTCCTCTTGCAGTAGATTGATTGGCCTCCTCCAAAGGACATGACTGAGAATGAGAGGATGTGTGCCACGGAGCTGAGCAGCCCAGGCATGCACTAGAAGTGTATTTGTCATTCCCAGCCCTGGGAATTTTACAGGGTATTGTATATGTACAATGTAGTTTGAAAACTTCATGGGAAATTTGAGTAAAAAATAAGTTCAGAGGAAGATGTTTGACCTAGCCATTAAGATCTCTGTTAGTTCATAGTACCACTTCATTACCTGGCTCTGTGTCCTGATTCCTGTGCCCTGCTAATGCAGATCTCGGGAGGCATTGGTGATGTCCCTCTCTCTCTCTCTCTCTGTCTCTTTCTTGTTCGTTCTAAAATAATTAACCAGTTAAATAAGATAAGCTTAAAATTTTTGAAATCCCTGCAGTTTTTCCATAATATGCAGTTTCCATGAACTTTTTGAAGACTCCCTCATATGCATAGATTCCAAAGCTTTTGATTCAATATAGACATATCTTTTATTTCCCATTTCCATGACTTTTTGAAGTACTCTTTTATTTTCTTGTCTTTAAGATATTGCAGAGTCTAGTTCTTAAGAAAGATCAGGCATGAAGTACTAAAATTCAGTCACACCTGACATCATCACTCTGCAATCCTAAATTTTAAAGAGTGGCCGGCGCCGCGGCTCACTAGGCTAATCCTCCGCCTTACAGCGCTGGCATACCGGGTTCTAGTCCTGGTTGGGGCGCCGGATTCTGTCCCGGTTGCCCCTCTTCCAGGCCAGCTCTCTGCTGTGGCCCGGGAAGGCAGTGGAGGATGGCCCAAGTCCTTGGGCCCTGCACCCCATGGGAGACCAGGAGAAGCACCTGGCTCCTGCCATCGGATCAGCATGGTATGCCGGCCGCAGCACGCTGGCCGCAGCGGCCATTGGAGGGTGAACCAACGGCAAAGGAAGACCTTTCTCTCTGTCTCTCTCTCTCTCACTGTCCACTCTGCCTGTCAAAAAAAAAAAAAGAGAGAGAGAGAGAGAAGACAACATGACAGAGAAAGGGAGGGAATATCGATACTCATTACTAATGTGGTATTAGTGTCATTTCCTGAATGATGAAACTAACTGTCCAAATGTTCCACTTTACATAAGAGCTTTTTTCCCACTACATCAGATGCTTCCCCCTCAAGTAGAGATGAGTGCAGAGGTGGTACAGGATTCTAGCCATCATCCTATCACTTTCAATCAGTCACTTACAGCTCCACCAACTCCCAAATTATGCACATGATTTTGGTTTGTAAATCACCATGGCAATAAGCACGATGTAAATAACACACAGGATTCACTAGAGAAAGAAAATCTAACAATGAAAATGAATAATTAGGAAGTAAGGACTTGCTGCACTGCTTCCAATTAAATAGCTCAAAACAAATAAATATACTTGTGCTTTCTTAATCTGTGAGTGCTGATCTTCTTCCCTGAGAACGAATAAGGACAAAATAAGTCATAGATAGGAAAATGAAAGTATTGATTCAAATATAGTTTTAAAAATAAGAAAGATGGCCTGCAGAGTAGCAGGGGAAATACAGCCATTTATAGAGTGCCACTGTGCACCTTCTAATAAAAACAAACCGCAAGAAAAACAATGATTTTTTTTTTATTTTAAAAAGCAAAGAATTTCCCAACAGGTTAGAATTAAATATAATACTGCTGACTAAAGTGGAGATTAACATGCATAAGAAATGGTTAACAATGTTTTGTCAGTTCAGCCATGACTCTATTAATGTAGGAAAAGTCTTTATTTCAGTATTTTGGCCATAGCCTGAGAAGGAACCAACAGGGGTTTTCACACAGCACCTTCACAGCCTGCCTTATCCTTGGGGTTTCTGCAGCCAATGAAAGTTTGTCACGATGATGTAATGCTCCTGAGTTGTGTTTCAGCACCGAGTGTGTGGTCATGCCTGAGAACTAGGTAAGTTTCTGGATCAAATCTTTCTTTGCAGCCTGTTCCCCTGCTTAAACTAATTTCCGCAGAGAGCTCATTTGTTTCTAGTCTAGTTTACTATCTCTGAACAATTTTTTAAAACGTGGGCTGGGTTATTATAGAATTGTAAAGACAGCTGGTAAACAAAATGATGGGATCTCTGAGTCAATTTTCCTCTGCTATTAGTATGAGGGCTTTGACTTCTCAGCGATTTATCATTACCTCTGAGGAAAAAGAGCAGCAAGCAGTTTTGTGTTTTATTTGTTAAGGGAGCTCTAGTCATTTAACAGACAAGTTTTACTAGAAAGCTGTTTTTAGGGAGATGGAAGATTCCTTTTTAAAGGTTGACACTGCATTTGGCTAAGATCATTAAGTAAGCACTGAATTGTAAGCCATGGAATAAAGTTTCAGTATTTATTATAAGTAGTGAATATTTAGATCCTGCCTTCACAGAAATTAACCCTAAAAGACAGAAAGGAACACTAATGATTTTTCTCCAAATTTTGATTAAGTTAAAGGTGATTTTAAAAATTTAAAAATTGGTAACTTCAGAGACCCTTAGTGGCCTAGAGTTATATGAAGTTAAATGAAAATAAGTTAAATAAATAAACTAGCTCCAGTGCATGGATGTGCAGATGGTTGAATGGATAGAAACTTTTTAAATTTTGAGTATTTTGAAAATGTGAACTAGGTAACCAATACAACCGGTGGAAATGTAATTCTTTATTTTCCCTCTTTGATACTCTTTGCAGATGTGGAAATTTTAAAGAACTGTCAGTCTGTGTTTATCCTAGGAACCTGAGGGACAGAAAAATATTATGCAGGGAATTCAACATTTAGAAAAATTGCTACTGGGAAAGAGAGAATGAGTGGAGAGGAGGGGGAAGTTCAACAACGCATTAGCAATTGCTCTGATCGAACTACCCAGGCGATTGCTCATCTTTCACCTTAAGTCTGATCAACTAGACATGGACTCAGAGAAGTGGACCTAAAATAAGAGTGTGGAGTTTTGGCAATAAGAAATCAGAACCCATTAAATGTCATAGAACTTCTTAAAGGAGAAATGTTTTTCCTTGTTTTTTATAACTTAGTATCTGATAGGCATTAATATATGTGTTCTTTGAGAAACTACTTCCCATTTGAAAGCTACTCTTCTCCACCTTCAGCTGAATTGATCAATTACATTCCACTTCCCACTGCATTTCCATGCACTGTACATCCTTGTAAACTTGGCCATCTCCCTACCATACTTCCTAAATGGTTAATAAAAGCTTCACCCCTTGTGTGAAATTATCTTCCTCTGTTTGTTAACAGTTAACTCATTATTTTCTCAAATTAATAACTGCAATGCCAAACAGTTCATTTTCAAATAAACCTTATTTAAATTTCTGTAATTAGTCAGCATAATATAAACATTACTCATCTTCCCTTTTTTACTCCAATTTTCCATGTTATTGCTTTGGTGCACTAATTGGTCCTGGCAGTTGGCACATAAGAGGTAAAACTCCACATTTCAATATCCTATGCTTTGCTCTCTGCATTGTACTTTCTGAACAGAGAAACAACACAGCCGGCTGCAAGAAGGGCCACAAAGTCCTGCTCTAGAATGGAGTGAATGGTGCTTTAGAATGACTGATAGTAAGAAATACTATTTCCACGAAAGGAAAACAATATGGATAAGGTGGAGAACAGTGAGAATGATGTGAGATGACCTGGTTTTTTTGATACAGAATTTATTTGGCCTTGGGGCCTTGGTCTATGCTGAAAGCTTGTGCCTTTATCACAGAGCAGCAGTGCAGTTCACTGTAGCTCATTAGGCTCGGGCTCCCAGTGCCCAGGGCTCGCAGCTGGAAACAGAAAGGGGATCAGTATTGAGTAAAGCACAACTCATTAGTCTATCAAGTTGGCCTTCAGAGAGGCCTACGAGGAATCTGCTTGGGATTCTCTGCTTGATCTAGGAAACCACTTTGATCATTCTGTGTTGAGAAATTCAGGAATTTAGAAAACAATGTCTTATAAGGAAGATACTGCTTAAGGAATGACCCCGGGACATGATCTGAGCACTGACAGGGACTAGTAACACACCCTGGTGATTAATCCTGAGAACTTGGAAAAGACAATGCAATGCATATCTCTTTTGTATTCATAAGGTCAGAAGGTTATAGTCCAATTCCAACTGTCCTGAAATAAGAGGATATATACAAAAGACCACCTGGGAGATTTACTGGTTGATAGAGTGATAACCCAAAAAATAAGTTATTGGTTGGGAAAAACCCACCTTAGTACCCTACTATAAAATAATTGTTCAATAAAAAATATTCAATTTTATGAATGTTTAAATTGCAATGTATTTAGAAGGAAAGAATGGTAATAGGCAAAGGAATATTGGAAATAACACACTCCCTAGATGTATAAAGGGTGGACGTGGGAGCACATGTGAGGAGGGAGGATCAGAGTGTAATTGCCCCCACTCAATTATAATTCCACAGTGAAGTTCCGTGGGACCCATGCCATGTGCCCAAGCATGAGATGATATGCCGAGAACGGGAGAGGAGGAGATAGCGCCACTTCTATTCTCAGAGAGCTCTCAGTTTTCCTTGAATTTTGAGTCTTGAAGCACAGGAAAGGTATTGGTCAAGCATAGAAAAACAGAAAATGATAAAGGATGATTCCAGTTTATGTCTCTGGTCCTAATATAATTATCAAAAGCATTTTGGTTAATTTTCAAGAGTGACCTGGCTTGGTCCTTACAAGTGGGGAATGATTAGAAGGTTTAAAATATGAGTGAAAGGGGAAAAATTAGGAACTCAAGCAAGAAAACTATGGGGCTCTGACCCAAAGCAGTGGTCATGGTGATCAAGAGTGCAAATAGTGTCCATTTCTCCTTTTCTTTGAAAAACAGAACTCTCACCTCCTGGGGAGAATTTCTCCTCTCTCTTTGAAGGGTGTTCCTGAGAGTCAGTGCACTGATGTTTCTTTGCTTCCTTGGAGCCATCAGGCAGACATGTTACCAGTGAACATGTGGGATACTCTATCCTGGAACTTTGGCTCATGAGCAAAATGGTGAGATGGCAGAGGCAGGAAAGACTTGGAGAACATGCCATATAGCAGTGATAACCGGCAATCCCAACAAGTGGTGCCTGCTGTGGGGACAGGATCCTCTTAGTGGTCTGGTCCCTGTCATCCGTGAGTCAGTGTCTTCAGTCTTCCTTTTATTCTATGTGCTTCCTCATAGTCTTGCAGTAAATATTCTTGTAGTTTAAATTAAGGCAGTTTGCTTTCTGCTGCTAATAACCAAAGAACCCACAGTGATGCTATTGTTATCAATACATGGTATTAAAATATGGAAGGCACAAACTAAGGAAAAGTAAGCTGATTCACTACCCAGTACTTACCCTTACCCTTTGAATCTTTTTAATTTGAAAGACAGAGTTACAGAAAGAGATAGAGACAGAGAAAGGGGTGGGGGGCGGTCTTCCATCTGCTCGTTCACTCCCTGAATGGCTGCAATGCCTGGAGCTGAGCTAAACCAAAACCAGTAGCCAGGAGATTCTTCTGGGTCTCCCACATGGGTACAGGGGCCCAATTACTTGAGCCATCCTCCACTGCTTTTTCAGGAGCACTAGCAGAGAGCTGGATCAGAAGTGGAGCAGCTGGGACTCAAACCGGCACCCATATGGGATGCGGGTACTGCAAGCCAGGGCTGTAATTCACTGCATCACAGAGCCAGCCCCTACCCTTTGAATCTTAACCCTGGTTTTTGCAAGTGAACTTCATACTATAATCTCCCGGTCACTTTAATATAGTTCCTAAAATGCTGTTTCTACTGCATTGCTTATTTTCCAATCATCAAGTACAGATACCTATATGTAAATGAGGTCTGCATTGCTGAAAGATAGTAGTTGGTATAGAATTTGGAGGTTCTGCTTCTGCTACTGCAAGTCCAGTAGCCTAGAATTTCCACTTCCTTGCTTCTTGTGATGGTCCCAGTACTTCACAGGGGCTGCAAAAACAAAAGGCTAAGATTTCATTGAAACCAAAACATCCTTCACAGATAGACCTTTCCTTGGAGGCTATTTGTCAATGAAATGAATATGTGTGGGAGCCCAGAAATAAGTCTTTATTTTGGCATTGTTCTCCTTTAAACCATTTGAGGCTTAGAGTGATGCCTGTGCAGTTACAGCACGGCTAGAGGGTGCAGAGCGGTCACCTACCACCGGCTGCACACGCTCGCTTCAGGTAGGGGGAACAGATGAAAGCTGGGGAGGGCCAGAGAACACTCTGCGATTGGCTGGATTTTGATGCAGCGTGTACTCTAACGTCCTGAAATATGGTATGCAGGAGTCTCCACAGATGCTCCCTGCTGCAGTTCTTGAAAGACAGGAACAAATTTAAACTGGGTTTTGTGAAAACAAATGACATCATTCCTGCATACTCTAAAAAGCTGCAGCCCCAGTGGAACATTTTCCAGTTTTCTTCTTTGCTCTTTATGTGTCTAACTGCAGGGCTTTGGGTTTTTATGCTGCATGTTTAACTGGCTAAATCTTGCAGGGAATAACCTTTCATCACTTGCCTCTAAAAATAGTAAAATTCATGAAGAAAATATAGGGGCATATAAAAGTTCATTGAAAATCACATTTAATCTCCATGTGGCTGTTATCTGAAGACATGACAGTACACGGGAAGAATTCTAGGGATTTGAGGGAAGCAATAACAAAATGCTGTATTGCAGACTGTCATCATGGAAATTATGGTACTGACTTTTTGGAGGTGGCCTTTATTGTACGCTGATTGGTGCTGGTGATTAGAAGGACTGGGATTTCCATGTTGGGATTTTTCTGTTAACTGTGAAAGTAATCAGGAATCTGGCATGCTAAGAACTATATTGAAATGGCCTTCCAGATGTGTTATTCCTCATTGTAGAAGTCTATAAAATAAAATAAAAATGTAGGTGAGTCAGGCAGTATTTTAAAACACAGTAAAGTCAGCTGAATGCAGAACATGGCTGAAGAAACAGCCATCTAGAAATGCAATAGCAAATCATCAACATACTAAAACCTAATGGAAATTTTTTATTAAGATAACATTTGATTAATCATTGTCCTAAGGCAATGGATGTCCCAGGAAGTTCCCTATTTGTCAATGTCAGAGCAATTGCATGTGCAAGTACAGTGAGAGTCTACCAAGGCTCAAAGCTAACTTCCAACAGCCTCTCCTCTTTCGTAGTTTGTCTGTCTTTCACCTCCACTGGTCTGTTGGTACTGAAGGAACAGAACTTGGCTGCTCAGGCGCTCTACTTGCCCAAAGATGCTTGAGCCTTTAGAAAAAAGAAGAAGCAGAAAATTGTCCTCTTCTTTGTGTTCACTCCCTGCTTTGTGCATGCTGAAGGTTTTCCATCAAAGCTATCTTTGGTAATTCATTCACTTAAAACTGAGAATTTATTTTAAAACAGCAGAAGTATTAGGAGAGGTAAAGAAACTTACATCCTACTTGCTTTTTTAAATAGTTGCTGGGTAATCTAAGACAAATTGGTAGTATTTAGAAAATACAGTCGAAATTCTACAATTAATGATGTCCAAAATCGTGTAGAAAATAACACCATAAAAAAAAGAAAAGAAAATAACACCATAATAATTATACAATTAAACACACATGTTTCAATTCATTAGGCGAGCATTGAAAAGGTGTTCAGAAAGGAGTGTAGGGGATGAAAGGACAGAAAATTACCACTACAGCCTCACTTAGATCATAGTGCTCTTCTGCTCGGAATTTTCCCTTGACTTCCATCTCTTTTCAGAGAGTGCACAATTCCCTTACAAAGCACCTGGATTTCCATCTGCACTCTGCTGCTTTGTCCTGCGTGACCTTAGTGTCTTCTCTCTCCTCATTCACTCAATCCCAGTCACAATGAACTCTTTGCCATGTATCAGACAGCCCAAGTACACATCTGTGTGGGGAGCAACTGGGACTAGACTAAGTTACTGGAATTAAGACTTATTCTATGCATCTGCTCTCCCACAATATGGCGCTGGGAGAGGAGTAAACAACTTCTACACAGCTGCCTCCAGTTCAACCAATAACCTGCAGGAGCTGATCCCGCTCCTGATTGGAGGAGAGCAGCGTACTCAGCGTGTGGGTAGCAGAGTTGGGATTGGTGGAAGAGGACTATAAAGGAGGAGAGAGACAATATGCACCAGGAACATCTAAGAGGAACATCCGGATAACATCTGAGCAGCCCCCGAGAGAGCCGGCCGGCGGTGTGCCGCTCCCCCGCGGAAGTGGGGAAAGTGGCAGGGGGGCCGCCCTTCCACAGAGGTGGAAGGATCGGCAGCCAACCCGGGAAGAACCAGCAGCAAACCCGGGGAGGGCCGAGCAGACAAAAGAACAACGCAGGGTCTAGTGTCGTTCCTCCGTGAAGGGGGGGAGCGACACATCTGTTTCCGGATCTTTGAATAAACCAAATCCCTTGCCTAGAAAAGTGGTGCTGTCAGGGGCCACATTTGAGGTCCACGTTTCCTCCAGACCTCTCTTCCAATGCCCCTTTTAAATGAGGCCTTCTCTGATAACATTATGTAAAATAGCAGCCTCTACTATCAGTCACAAGCACTTGCTACCTCCAGTATCATTGGTCCCCTTTGCCCTCTTTTTCCAAGTACACCGAAACATCTGACATAATGGGGAATGTTTGAGGCAGCAGTTAAGGTCTCATTTGGGACCCACATCCAATATCAGACTGCCTGGTTTAAGTCCCAGGTCCTCTGATTCCAATTCCAGCTCTCTGCTAATTTGTACCCCAGGGAGGCAGCAGGTGATGGTACAAGTTCTTGGGTCCCTGTCACTTACATAGGGAGACATGGGCTGAATTGCTGACTCCTGTCTTCAGCCTGGCCTACCCCTGGCTTTTCTTTGGCATTTAGAGAGTAAACTAGCAGGTAGAAGATCTTTCTCAGTCTGTCTCTGTTTCTCTGTCTTTCAGAGAAAATGAACATAAGTAAATAATTTAAAAAAAAAAAAAAAACAAGGAGGGCTGCATGGTTATCTTAGAACTGTATCTATGAAATACATGAACCCTGTTCTCTTTATAGTAATAACATTTAAAAAAATTTTTAAATGACATATTGAGGTGGGCATTGTGGCCAAGCAGATCAAGCCACTGCTTGGAATACCTGTATCTCATATCAGAGTGCCAGTTCACCTCCTGGCATTTCTGCTATCAATCCAGTTTCCTACTGATGCATCCCAGGAGGCAATAAATGATGGCTCAAATGATTGGGCCCCTGCCACTTCCATGGGAGACCCAGATGGAGTTCTAGGCTCCTGGATTTCTCATGGCCTAGGCCTGGCTGTTGCAGGCAATTGGTGAGTAAACCAGTGGGTGGAAGATTCTCTCTCTCTCTGTCTCTCTGTCTCTCTCTCTCTCTCTCTCTCTCTGTCTCTGCACTCTGCCTTTCAAGTAGAGGAACATTTTTATTATTAGGTAAACTTTTTAAAAAATCTGACATTTCATGTGTTTTATCAGCTTTCTTCCCCACTGGAGGAAGGGAGGCTATATATGTTAGGTCACGGACTTCGCTTTGTTTGCTGCTGCATCCCCAGTATCTGCAACAATGCCCAGCACGTGGAAAGGACTTAGCAAATTCGGGTGGAATGAAGAATTAACCAACTTCAAAATTTTAAATCCTAAGAAAATTTATATTTCTAAGTTTGCATTATTATTGTGTCTTCAAAGAAAAATCATATTTAACTTAGTTCCTGAAACTTAAATCAGTGAAGTCGTAGGTATATTTAACATTAAGGCGTAAATCAAGAGTTTTTCATATTTAAAATCATGCTGTGCTGTGAGCAACCTCTTTTCAAGTACAATCCTCTTTCATTATTATCTTTCATTATTTTATATATTTCTCTTTAACCTTCTTACTTCACTTAAGAACTAAAAAAAAAAACTGTTCACTGTTCTTTACAGCAAACTCTAACTGGATAATTTCTTTAGTTTCAATCTGTGTTTCTTTTGGCTTCTGCACAGAAAATTCTCTTCCACCTTCTCTTTTTTATTTTCTTTAATTGATACATAATAACTGTACATATTTATAGAATACAGTGTGATTTTGATACATTTGCTCATTGTATATTAACTCAGAAGTTTTAGATTATGATTTATCATCTCAAGCATTTAACATTTCTTTGTGATGAGAACATTTAAGATGCTCTCTTACAGCTATTTTGAATATGCAGTATTGTTGTCTATAATTACTCAGCTATGTAACAGAACACCAAAACTTAATCTTATCTAGCTATGACTTTTCTCATCCAATCTCTCTCTATCCCACCCTTCCCATACACCTTCCAGCTTGATAATGACTATTCTACCCTCCATTTCTATGAGATCAACTTTTTAAAATTCTACATATGAGTGAGATCACACAGTATTTATCTTTATGTGCCTGGCTTTTTTCACTTAATATAATGTCGTAAAGGTTCATTCAAGTTACTACAAATGCAGGATTTCATTATTTGTAATGGCTGAATAGTATTCCATTGTGTATATATACCATATGTCTTTATCCATTCATCAATTGATGGACACTTAGGTTGATTCCATATCATGGCTAATGCAAATAGTACTGCAATAGATATGGGAGTGCAACTATCGCTTTGATACATAGATTTCAATTCCTTTGAATTCAGACCCCATTGTAAGATTGCTAGATTATATGGTAATTCTATGTTTAATTTTTTTTTGAGAAACCTCCATACTGTTTCCCAGTGTGCCAGGAACTAATATTTTCCCCATTCCCATTGTGTCTCTGAAGCTCTTGAAATCGTAGATTGTTTATTCTCAGCTGACTTCTCTAATTTTTGTTTGCATGGTCCTTCCCTTGTTTGCTACATTGCCTTTTCTATGGGAATTATTCTCTTTGAGATTGCTCTGACTCTAATCTTTAGATAAATACAGTGGATTGAGAGCCCTCATGACATTGAATTCTTTTTTTTTAAGATTTATTTATTTATGTGAAAGACAGAATTACAGAAAAGTGGAGAGCGGACAGTGAGAGATTGATCTTCTGTCTGCTGGTTCACTCCACAAATGGCCTCCAAGGCCAGGCTGGGCCAGACCAAAGCCAGGAGCTGGGAGCTTCTTCTGGGTCTCTCACGAGGGTGCAGGGGCCAATGGACTTGGGCCATCTTCCACTACTTTCCTAGGGAGCTGGATCAGAAGTGGAGCAGTTACGACTTGAACTAGTGTCCTTATGGGATGCTGGCACAGCAGGCAGCAGCTTTACCTGCTTAGGCCACAGCCCTGGCCCTTGTCACTGAATTCTTATGAAGCTGTTTGAACACAGAAGGTTCTGTTTCAAATGGTCATATAAAAGATTTGCTCCAAAACCTACTGGCTTGTTTATTTCCCTTTACAATAGTAAGTTGAGAGGTAGAATTATATAAATATTGAGCTAAAGGGTATCCTAATTTTCCTATGTTTCTACATATTTATGATCTTATTCTCATGTATAAAACTTTTTATAGAACTTTACACTTTTTCTTGAGAGAGTCAGAGGGACACAGAGAGAGCTCCCATCTACTGATTCACTCTCCAAATGCCCACAGCAGTCAGGTTTCAGCCAGTTCAAAACAAGGAGCCAGAAACATAGTCAGGTCTCTCAACATGGGTCACAGGGATCCAGAAAATTGAGTCATCACCTGCTGCCTCTCAGGGTTCTCTTTAGCAGGAAGCTGGAATCGGGAGCAGCATCAGGACTCAAATCCCAGCACTCTGAAATGAGATGTGGGTAGGTCAGCCAGAAGAGTAACTACTAGGCCAAATGTCCATCACACTCTAAAATTTTAAAGAATTGGTGCTTCTCCATCTTCTGTAACTTTACACCTTGCCATTGTAGCCTCTCCTGTTTTTCCATACTTCTAACTTCTTTTTTTAAAAGATTATTTATTTATTTGAAAGTCAGAGTTACACAGAGAGAAGGAAAAGCAGAGAGAGAGAGAGAGGACAGAGGGAGAGGTTTTCCATCTGTTGGTTCACTCCCCAGTTGGGTGCAACGTCCGGGGCTGCACTGATCCGAAGCCAGGAGCCAGGAGCTTCTTCTGGGCTCCCACTCAAGTGCAGGGGCCCAAGGACTTGGGGAATCTTCTACTGCTTTCCCAGGCCATAGCAGAGAGCTGGATCGGAAGTGGAGCAACCGGGTCTTGCACAGGCTCCCATATGGGATGCTGGCACTGCAGGCGGTGGCTTTACCTGCTACACCACAGTGCTGGCCTCCTACTTCTAATTTTGAAATCTGTATGTAAGCATTGCTGTCTAACATTACTTTCTGCCATGATGGAGATGCTCTACATCTGCACTGTTCAAGAGAAAAACCGCAAGCCACATGTGGCAATTCAGTATTTGAAGCATAACTACTACAACTAAGGAATTGCATTTTTAATTTCCAGAAAGACATCTTCAATGAGGATAAATTTCCCCTACCAAACATGGGGAGAGTGGATGATACTTGCCCAATTTTTATAATATACATCTATTTCTACATCCACACTAATATTCTCTTCGTTTCTCAATCACCTAATTTATTACTACTCCCAATGTCTTCTGGAAAATTTCTTGGAGAAGTATTTGGATGCTGAAACACTGCTTTGACAGCTAACACTCAGGTAATCTGTAGTGAGAGAGTACACGTTTATTAATAACATCAGGAAACCAAGATTTCTTGCCAGCTTTGAGTTTAGAATCTTCTAGGTTGATATTGCTATAATAGTGGAATAGAAATAATTTCATTCATCAGGTCCACATTATGAAGGTCCATATAAGCCATAATTTCCAGAATAAGATTCAGAAGAGGAAGACAGTGACATAGAAACCTTAGTAACCTGACTTCTGCAATATCACAGTTGCTTTTTTATATAAAATCTAAATTCATCCATTTTCATCAATATTTTATTATTCTTGTGATAATTTGACATTATGTGGAACTTAACAGTGTTCTTTGAAATCACTGTAGAGAAAAAATAAAAAGATATACTTATCCAAATGAATTCACTCAACTTAAAAATGTGTTTAAGGTGCTACATGGAGGTGTTTTGATTGTTAAATTTTTTGACTTTATAATTACAAAAATCCTTCAGTATCATGGGTCATACTGAAGATTTATTTACTTTTTATTCTTTGTACTTTTAGGTAGCATTTGTTATTTATTGTCCTATCCATTGGATGTGCACAATATTGCTACAATGGTGATACACCAGTGGGTAGGCTGTTAGCTCCCAGCTAGGCAAAAATCTATGGAAAGCCCAGGGGCAAAACACAATTGCCCACAGCTCCTCGGTGCCTATAGAGACACTTCAGGTGTACATTTTCCTATTCTGCAGATTACTATTTTTGAGATTTTCCCTGAATATAACAAATTGGAAAGGAAGTAACTAAACTATCCCAGAGGAATCATAACACATAGTGACATATTAAAGGTTCCAAAAGGTCCAAAGGTCCAGAAATCTGTTGGCTTTCATAACACTCAGTGTTTTTCTCTGTATTTTGTTGTGAAACATTTTATTTTCTCATCTGACAGCTCATAATAACCCATGGAACCAGCGCTGCAGGGAATACACTTGGAGAAATCCAGCCTACACATGAAACTATTCCCAAAGACTAGTTAGTTTTCTGTTTCCAATTCTGATATATTCCAAATCTCAACATACCCAACAGGTGCAGAAACTTTTTAGTTCCTGTAGAATGCAAGATATGTCTAGGTTTGAGGTTTCTGGGAGGTTGCTAAGAGGAATGAATGAATGAAAGAGTGCCGCTAGGTGTTCCCAGAGACCCCTTCAGAATTTTTCTAACACTTTATAGTTGCTTGACCAAGAGACTTCAAACATGCAGCTCATAAAGCTACAATTAGCTACTAATTGTGGTTGCAACAAGATATAGACTTCTTCCCTAAATCCATAGGCTCTTGTATATATGAGTTCCCTACTAAAACTGCCTGGAGAGTCTGATGCAAATAGCAATTCCCAGGACAGGGTAACAAACCACAGTTGGCATGGTTTGCCTCAGTTTTAGTTTGATTTCATTGAGACTAGAGGAATTAGCCATCCTGCATGATTTGATCAAGGAAATTAGCAGTGTAAAGATCTCCTATGAAGCGATTTTGTGGCAAAAATGAAAAGTGTATTTGAAAGTCAAAAAAGCATTGTTACTATGAGATAAATAAGTACAGCTATTTAGTTTTCCCTCAGGAGCAAGACTACTTTGTGTCTTCTTCAAAAAAAATAATAAGTGATAATGAAAAGATTTACCAGTTGCCTAGATTTTAGAATTTTTCAGTTCTGAGTTATGTTTTATCTACCCAATAACTATTAAGTGACTGTCACTAGGTTGTCTCACACTGCCTCACAAACTCTGATCTAGTAAATATTTCTATCCTGCTTTTAATCTATATTTAAGAAGAAGTTGAAGCCAGGCCATGACAGTAAATTGTATTGGATAGAAGAAAAATGTTGGAGCAATAAAGACTTAAGTTCAAGTCCCTGCCCTAACAATTATAAACTGTGTAATCCTGGGGGCTCTTTAACTTTTCTGTGTATGAGTTTCCCAATCTGTGAATTGAGCATTATAGAACCCACAACAAAAGACAGTCAAGAGGCCGGCGCCGCGGCTCACTAGGCTAATCCTCCGCCTAGCGGCGCCGGCACACCGGGTTCTAGTCCCGGTCGGGGCGCCAGATTCTGTCCCGGTTGCCCCTCTTCCAGGCCAGCCCTCTGCTGTGGCCAGGGAGTGCAGTGGAGGATGGCCCAGGTGCTTGGGCCCTGCACCCCATGGGAGACCAGGAAAAGCACCTGGCTCCTGGCTCCTGCCATCAGATCAGCGCGGTGCGCCGGCCGCAGTGCGCCGGCCGCGGCGGCCATTGGAGGGTGAACCAACGGCAAAAGGAAGACCTTTCTCTCTGTCTCTCTCTCTCACTGTCCACTCTGCCTGTCAAAAAAAAAAAAAAAAAAGACAGTCAAGAGAATTACATGAAGTAGTATAGGCAAAGCATTTAAATGGAACCTGGAAAATAATTAAAATGTGCTAAAAATAAAAAAGATGGGGCAGGAGGATTAGTACTCTAAGCTACTATATTTAGCTTAGGTAAGCTTTCAGGTTATTTTTCTTTATAGTTTCTATAGTATAACATTCAAGCATCCATTTCTTTCCATTCCATATCATATAGATTCTATTATTTATTAAACAGATGCTTGAGTCACTGAGGAGGAATTGAGAATAAGGGAAAGTACATGCCACTGAAAAGTCACAGTTAAATTGGGAAAACTGCCACAAGGGCAAATCATAACAACACATCATAATAGCACATCACGGCAAGTGTATTTTGAGAGCGATGCAATCATGGTAGTTTGAGATGACAAGAAAGGAGTGGCAAATACTGCTTAGGCTTCTTAGGAAAGAGAGCAAATCCACAGAGATTTGCTGAGTGGAGGGCAGTGGGAAGGGTCTTTCAGCAGATGTATTGGGAAAGATGTTTTCAGGGGCTGGAAAAATGCATGGGTATTGCTTACAGGGAAAAGAGGAAGGAGAGGAAGAAGGAAGTTCAAGATTGTCCATATAAGAGGCTAGAAAAGCCGAAATTGTTCAGAGCAGAAAGAAAAGCCAAAATTGTTCAGAGCAGAAAGAAAATGAGGCCATAATTAGGATATTAAACATCTGCAACAGCTGGCTTAGTCCTAGGTGTGTTTGCCTACATTTTCCATCCAAGTCAAATGACAGTATGGGATAAGTAGCAGCATCTCCATTTTGCAGGTGAGGAATGTGCATCTCTCAGAAGTTAAGTAATTAGCCCAAAGTAACATAAAAAGAAATGGAAGTGTTTGGATTCCAGCCCAGGTTTGTCAGGCAACAGCATCTATGCCAACCTCTATTTTAAGCAAGGGGAACCAGCAGGGAGCTTTAATCAAGGAAATGACCTCATCAAAAAAAAAGTTTTATTTGAAAGGAAAATAAGCTGACAGAATATGAAGTGATGGACTAGAGGAAGGTAAGTTCAGGGCTTGAGAGATAAGTTAGAGGTTATTGTTCCTTTGCAACAGAAAGATGAGCAAGGCCTGAGCTGAGGCAGCTTCGATGGGGAGGGAGAAGAGAGAGATGTTTTCTAGTGAGAGAGACTCAGAAAGGCTTGGTCCCAATGGATGGAAATATAGCTCAGGAAAAAATCTCTGAACCCTAGTGTATGAGCATGTGTGTGACAGAGAATAATAAATGGCCTCATTAAAAGTGTTAATTTCCAACAGCAGAATTCAGTGTGCGCCTTTATGTCATCCAAACCCACGCTACTCAAACTGGTTTACACGCCAGCAAGCACATGACTTCACCTGGAAATTTGTTGGAAACGAATCTCCTGCCACACCTTAGATGCTCTAAAACAATCTGAATGTTAAACAATATCCCCATGATTATTGAGGAATTGTACACACTTTATGAAGAGCTAGTTGAAGGTAGTAGGGGAAAGAAGTGTGAGAAGATAGCCAGGTTTGTTTAAACATGGACTCTTAACTCAGCAGTTCAACCATAAATTGAAAAAGTTTCAGAAGAATTCCAGGTTAACAATTTTGTTATATCATGGTATTTTATAATGTTAAGAAATTCAGAGAACCAGAAGTGGCCACAGGTGCTGACATAGCCAAGAGATACAAGGCAGATGTCCCTTCACATTTAATGTTTTATAAAAGACTGCCAAATCCAAGCTGTATCCAAATGATTAGGTAGCATTTGAACTGCTCATTTGGAAAGTCAGCAGGGATAATGCTTACATAAGCTCTATGCTGTCTCCTGTTGTCCTTCAGTTACTGGAAAAATAGAGATCTGGAAAAAAGTGTATTTTCTCATCATGATTGACTAAGAGAGGAACAGAGCAGAACGATCTTAAAGTATTCCTTAAAACATGTATCAGTGCATTCACTGTGTGTACAGGTGTCTGTGATATTGAATATATCTCAAAATCTTGAGTATATTACTACTTCCTGGGTTTACTTTCTGTTCTCTAATTGTCATTGATGTAAAGTCCCTAGATTGGAGAGGATATTGTTTGTTGCACAGCAGGTTAAACCATATCACATATTGAGAGTGCGAGTTTGACTCTCAGCACCTCTGCTTCTGATCTAGCTTCCTGCTGATGCATCTAAGAGGCAGCAGATGATGGTTCAAGTGCTTGGGCCCTGCCAGCCACACTGGGGACCTGCATGGAGTTATGAGCTCCTGACTTCAGCCTGCCCAGCCCTGGCTGTCACTGGCATTTGGGGAGTAAACCAGCAGGTGGATTATCCCATCTCTTCCTCCCCTCTCCTCCCCACCCCCCAATTCCCTTCCCTCTCATTTTGCCTTTCAAGTAGATTTAAGTCAATCAATAAATATTTAGAGTCCCTAGATGGTACCAAATAATTCGTGAGAATTAGTCACCAGCTTGGGAAAGCTGAAAGGAAAAAGTAGACCTCAGAAAGGTTTCAGAAGCTAAAAGCCTTCATCCAAGATTTGCCCTGTAGTCCCTTCTGGACCACTGGCCTTGGGAATTGTAACATCTTCCCCCAACCTCACCTACCCTGATGAGCGTGGGTATTTTTTGTGTGAAGAACACTGGGACTATATATTCTCACTTGTGATGGGCAAATTGAAATATTTCTTCTAGGGGCCGGCACCGCGGCTCAATAGGCTAATCCTCCGCCTTGCAGCACCAGCACATTGGGTTCTAGTCCCGGTCGGGGCGCCGGATTCTGTCCTGGTTGCCCCTCTTCCAGGCCAGCTCTCTGCTGTGGCCCGGGAGTGCAGTGGAGGATGGCCCAAGTGCTTGGGCCCTGCACCCCATGGGAGACCAGGAGAAGCACCTGGCTCCTGCCATCGGATCAGCGCGGTGCACTGGCCACAGCACACCGGCCGCGGCGGTGTCCACTCTGCCTGTCAAAAAAAAAAAAAAAAGAAATATTTCTTCTAGGAAATATTTATGAAAGCTTGTGTACATCTCCAACTTGGATAAGAGGCAGGAGTATACAAATCGCTTTTCTTGTCATTGCATCCATGTCCCCATGGAATCATTGTCCTGAAGGACTTAAGTATCCTGCTTTTTAGCGATTTCTTCACCATTATCATCATTGTTGGACATGACCATTGATTTTTGAGAATCTGCTGTGTCCATGCATTTTTCCAGGCTCTGTAGCACAACTCCATTGAGTTGAGAATGAACAAAATAGGTAATAAAGAAATAAAAGGCACAATCATTAACTAACATCTGAGAGTAATGAGTGATGATAGGAAAGCCTAACATAGTGGAATGGGAGAGAGAGCAACCGGGGTGCTGTTTTAGATGGGGGTTAAGCCAGATTACTTCAGCTTGTTGGTGTCTGAGGTGAGACCTGAATGAAGGGATGAAGGTAGACTTGGCAGGTGACGAATTTCAGGCCAAGGGGCTGTAAAGGCAAGTTCTCTCTGGCAGAAGCACACTGGGAATGCTGGGAAAGCAGTGAGAAGGTCAGTGTAGCTGGAGTAGAGTCAGGGAGAACAACAACAATAGGAAATGGGTCGAGTTCATGCAGGTATTTGAAGGATCTTAGGGTCACAGTAAGTTTGAAACAATGAACAAACAAAAAAATCTTTCATTTACTGAGACAGGCACTATAGTAGTAAGACTTACTGAGTCTAATCCCCAAAATATTCCTATATGTGGGTATAATAATTAACCTTTAAGAAAAATGAGTCTTATAGAGTTTAATTACTGTTATCAAGGTTACACAGCTACTAACGACTGGAGGTAAGAATTGAACCCGAAGCAGAATTTGAATCTAAGTCTGCCTGATGGCAAATTCCATCATAATGCTCTTACTATAGATGGATCTGTGGAACCAAAATCTATATACATTTTATTGGAGGAAAGACTGTGAGGGTTAAGGACAGTGGATATGACTCCTGGTCCTTTTACCTCTAACAGGATGGTAGAATTCTGTTCGCTATTCCTTAATGAATCAAATTTTATTTTAGGCTTATTTTTCATGTTCTTACCACAGTAAGACATTGTGGAGCGTTCAAAATCCACAATAATTTTTGCAAGAATTCATTTAAGTTATAAAGCTACCAAATTTTTATAAAACCTCACCAACTCATCATCCAACTGGGCAGACAATAAACCATGATACACAACTGAAAATACACTTCAATTTTAAAAAAAATATTGTACATTAACTACTGAAACTGACCTACCAAATTCAAATTATTTGATTCTTTCTACTTCTTTCTCATTTAACATCTTTGCTAGTGTGCACCTGTATTTCCCAGTTCCTCTCAAAGCACAAACATCCAGTTAGGGAGATCTGTTCCATAGACACCATTCCTTCTCATCTTCCACTCCCGCACAAGAACCCTTTCAAGTTTCTCTCTGCCCATTAAGGTCCAACAGTTCCTGTAATGTGCTGCCCTTCTCACCAGAGCATTTAATACACTGTCCTGCCTGTGTAATGGATTAACCTTCACTCGCTGTGTTCTGCTTCACCAACTGGCTGTGGACAGCTTGACTTTGTCTTCTGTGTCTCTGAGGATGCGACTCTGCCCACAGAGCAGACTTGCCTGGGGCCTCACGCACCACCCCAGATGATGAGACATTTTGAGCACCAACATTTATTTCTCGCCTCCCAACCACATTTTTATCTTTTGCTGACCAGAAAACTCTCTGAATCCTTCAGTTTGTGGAATCATTCGTAACTCATGCACAACTGATTTATGTCACTTTTGCTACAAAAGGACTGTGGTTTTTCAAATCCATCTGCAAGAGTTTCCTAAGAAAACCCAGGTGTACAAGTGACCCTAAGGCACATATTTTAATGCCACAGAAGTCGACTTGGCTTAGAAATAAAACTCACTTAGGACAAAAATAAACTAAGTAGGTCTCCCTTCCTCCAGTGCCCTCCATCCTACAAACTGGTAAATTGTACATCTGATCCTATTGCTCCATGGGGCAACATACTGTTGTAGAATAAATGGGATGTTTGTTTTCATTTAGGTTAAGGGGACATGATTAAGCTCAGCATGTTCTTTCTATGCACATTTCAATAAAAGTTCTGTCCAGGTGATTTTTAAAAAAGCAATCAGACTTTTCCGAATATTGTCTTGTGTTGTCTTTGCACTATCAAAGAGCCTACTATCAGAAACCATGTAAGTCAGGTATAAATTCTAAAGGATTTTAGATTTGTTTTCCATACAGCAGTATTGAAAATACTGTGTATTCTTCAGCAGTTTGTTGAAGTGCAGAAGCTGAAATTTCCCTGGGCTTGTAAAGAAACTGCAATGCCTTAAACTCTTCAGAAGTACTCAGAATGACAGGGCTCTGAACCAATAAAATGTAAGATTCAAGGAATACATTGTCACTACTCAGCAAATAATAGGAAGCAGGTATAAGTATGACATCATTGAAAGGCACTCTCATTGGTGGTGCTTCATGTGCTGGGTACTGTTCTATTTGTGGAAGCAGCAGCCCTATTCAAATTAACCTTTTCGTGCAGAAGGGAGGAGGGAGGTGGTGAGGAATACGCTGCGGTCTTTTCCCTGAAGGTGATGTGCTCTCAGATTCGCTTTACATTGCCTTTGAGAAGCCAAAATAAAAATAAATTCAGCTGTGGCAGTGTTTCACAGGAATAATAGCTGCTGGAATTAGATCAGGTCAGTGGAAAGGAATGGAAGAGAATCTGCCGCAGAGTTACAACGAATTTCTGAATTGTCTCCCCGCTTTTCTTCCCTTCCTCCTTATTATTTCTCCATGTCTCGTTCCTGGACTCAAGAGCTGCAGAAACTGAATTTGGTACCCCTCCAATCAGCCGCTCAAGCACGGAATATCTCTGCATACTAAGACTTCGAGCTTGTGCTGTCTGGGGGTCTAGCAGACAGGTCAGATTAGCGGATGGTTTTCTGGCATTGGAGAAATCCTCAGGAGTGTGAGGCTGATGAGATCATGTAATCACATTTGCTATAGTCTGTGAGGAGCTGTCATTCGGTATCCTGTTACTGTTATATAATATAGGGCCCCGGGCTACCTCAGTGACACACGGGAGAGCCCACGCCGTTTTTAACTCTTAGGACTTTGTATTATGAGCGCTCCAGTATAGGGGATAGTTCTCCAACGATGTATCTGTTCCTCTTCTAGTTTAGTTTCAAGTACTTTGCCCAACTTTGCCTAAACGTAATTGTTTAGGTTTTTGCCCTGCCTTATTCCTTCAAAGTTCCGTTTCACTGTTTCTTGGCATCTACCAAGACCATTCAGTACAAGGCCATGTACAATTTCTAATTCTGCATTAGGTGTATTTGCTTTAGCAGTGTCTTCCTGCTTGTTTATTTACATTTTCTTCACCTTACCTTTTCTACTTCAGAATTTTTCTACTTGTCAGAGACAAATCCAAAAGGAAAAAAAAAAAGGAATGGAAGCAATAAAGTCGACAGGAAGTTGACTCTAAACCTATTATCTTTGCCTTAATAATGAGGTTAGGCAAAAATGACTGTTTCAGATCAGGAACCAGTTTCTTGTTGCCCTATTGCATATCCTTGACCCTCTGAGAGCTTAGTGCTCCCCTTATTACTCTACTAAGGATTTTAATAACCCTGTACTGCAACCAGACATTGATGACAACATCACCAGAATGACACTGCATTCCCATTCTTTTGGGATCCCATTAAGTTTCTCTCTGCTTGTTTGGCTTCTCCAAGATACAATTCCTTTACATTTACTTGGTGTTGTAGCTTTTGTTAGGTTCTGAGCAAGCTATAAAGATCCAGAAAATACTAACCTGTGTGAGGACGGCTAGGGCACTATGTTTTCATCACTGCTATTTTGTAACGGGAATAAATAATGCAAGAGAAGGTGGAGTGCAGACGGGGAACAGGTGTTTACTGGCTAGGTAGGCAGATGGAGGCAGGAGGGACAAGGCACAAGGCTCGCAGTCACTGCCACCCCCAGCGCCCATGACCTGGCGCTGCCCCTGCCTCTCTTCCTTCCTGTCAAGCATCACCGTGTGCTTTCAGCTCTCTCCTGGGGATCTACTGCAATCCTACAGACTCCTAAGGTGTCCGGCACAGCTAGCTGTTGCTGAAACCCACCAGTCTTGGATTTCTTGACTTCATTTCTTGACTCTCTGCACCTGTCCCTGCCGAACTCCAGCCCTCACTTTGAAATTAGACAGTTTCCTTGTGCAGCCTGGCAAACCATTCTGCAGGGTGGGGCTCAGAGGTCCCCAGTGTGACCGGGTGTACCACACATTTTCCGCTCGTTTGGCCTGAATGCTGCATTGTTCCTGTGCTGAAGGAAGTTTTGGAAAATGACTTTCAGATGTTTGAGTCCGCGCTGGTGCTGGTTTCCTCGCTTGTGTTGCTTCCCTGCCATTGGGAATCCCACGAAACTCATCATCTTTGTGCAGCTCTGGACCAAAGGGGAAAGACGGCTAAAACAGTCTCTCTCTCAGAGGAGATAGGCTGATAAAGATTTGAAATGCTTCAGCTTATGACCACTACCAGATAATTTAATTACTGGCCTTCCACTGAACTTTCCTTTTTAGCTGGCTGTTTGCTTCTTTTGCCTTAACCCTCCCAAACATTGGGTTATTTTATTCTGTGCCCACAAATTACTGTGACCCTCTTTATCTGAACTCTGATCAGAAAGCCACCTAGTTCTCTCATTTTTTTCCCTCTCCCCTCCAACCCCCTTCAAACCAGAAAAGTAGCTGCTGAAAGCAGAACAGTTGCCATGGCAACCTCTTGGCAGCTTCCTAGGCGTGTAACAGTGTTGATTTCCCGGGGCTGGGTAGGAGGGGGTGGAGCTCCAAGGAGGTAAAGGAAGGTTACTGTGCACTTAGTTAATATGCAAAACCACTTATGCAGTGCTGGATGAGCAGTGAATACGTGCAAACAAAGCCATGCTTGATCAGCTAACGTGGACTTTGCGCACAAGTTGATCTGTCCAAGGATGCAAGTCTTGGCTCAGAAAGAAATTTTGCAATTGGCCAGTAAAGGACACAAGAGGTTACATGACCAGAGGTTAAACATTATTTTTGTAATGTTTGGTGAATATGAAATAAAGAAACCAAAGCAGGGATGTAACTGCCTTGTTCCTCTTTGCTTTGTTTAAAGAAAAACATAGCAATCTAAATCACAGGCATGGTGTTTTCCCTGCAAATCTAACATTCTTAAGTTCAAGTTTGCATCAATTAAACTCTATGGAAGATAAACCAATATGTTCAGATATAAGCAAGTATAGCATAATTTGGTTTGTGCTTGAACAAAACATATGGCTCAAGTAGCATCTTTCACCTCCGAGTTTTCAGACAAAGAAGCAGCTTAGTAACTTGGGGCTGGGGGCTAGCGGACGGCGTTAGATAGCTTTTTCTTCCTGTCTGTCTCTCTGTCTCTCTAATCCCTGTTTGTTTCCTGGGGCCTGGGCAGGTTGGAAATCATTGACCTGAGAGAGTACTGGAGAGACTGGCATACAGTTGTGCAGGCAGAGGTCACCTGCCTGAGCAAGGGGCAGACAAGCTGCAAGCTGGGGCAGGCCGTAGCCAGCCCCTTACCTCCCCGTCTGCAGCTTTGCACATTCAAGGGATGGGCTGTGGCCTGGAGCTGAGGTGTGCCCAGCAGGTGTCACTAGGGATTTAAAGCTCATCAGACCTTGGGCAAGAGGGCTAGGAAACAGCCACGGAATGATTAATGAAGCTCACTTCAAAATATTTTGGAGAAGCTATGCGTGAACTAATTCTGAAGCATGTTCCTTCCAAGGGAAGTTAAGATGAAAACTATACCTTGGTTTAAATGATTTCTGAACTATTCTCTCCAAGGCTGTATCTCCATTTCAAAGTCCCTGTTCCATACCCTAGACAGTGATGTAAAACTCATGGAATGCTTACTGAAACCAAACAGTGGGCAGATATACTTGCAAAGTCAAAACACATACAGAAAATTAATGTTAGAATAAATATTCCGGCTTACAGAATCAGCTTCCATGTCCTAATATCATTGATGTTCATTTTGTAAGTAATCCTAGGATTGAGAGTTCACTTTAAAAATGCAAATAGCCTAGGAGTTCCTTTGTAAGTGAGATCAGCTTGTATTTTATTAATGTTTAAAACTGTTTAACAAATACATATGAAGACTACATCTCTACCTTAATAAAATACATTGAAAGTGTTACCTACCTTCTAATTTATGTACCTATGAATATGTATATGATAATTTCCTTCTAAGAATGAATAGTTAAGTAAAATGTATCACCACTTAATACTTTTTTACTGTTACCCTTTCAGTCTTGACTGCCTGGAAGCTCTTAAAACTGCATCATGAATTTCAGTATCTTTCCTAGCCTAGATTTTCTTGTTTCTCTTCCATACATCTTATATTATGTAAATAATGGCATCCTACTTTGTTTTAATCATTTTGTAGTTTTCACGTACCTGTACTTATTTCCATTTCTTTTCTGTGTATATTACCTCACATCCATTTCAATGAGATGAACCCACTTAGAAGGAAAAGAGAAAAGGAAAGGAGAGGATCCACCGTTTGATCTAATGGTTAGGATGCCCAAATCCCACGCTGGAGTATGTGGGTTTACTTCAGGCTCTGGCTTCCAATTATAGTCTTTCACCAATATAACCTCTGAAAGGCTCAAGTAATTGGGTTCCAGCCACTCACATTCAAGAAGTGGATTGCATTCTCAGCTCTGGGCGCCAGCTCCAACCCAGCTCAGCGCAGCCCTGGCCCAGCCACAAGCATAGCTGGCATTTGGGGAGTGACCCAGTGGATGGGAGCACTCTCATGTGTGCTCTCTCTCTCTCCTCCTCCCCCTCTCCCTCCACCTCCCCCTCCTGATCCCCCTCCCCCTCTCCCCCACCTCTTAAATGATTTTTTAAAAATGTTTTAAGCTATAAAAAGGAGAGGAACAGACATTTGTCACACCAGTTAAGATGCTGTTGGGACTCCCATATCTCATATTGGAGTGCATGGGTTCAATTCAAGAACTGGCTTCCAATTCCAGCTTCCTGCTAATGCTCCTACTGGGAGGCAGTGGTGATGGCTAAAGTAGTTGGATCCGTGCCACCCACTTGAAACACTTGGATTGAATTCTGGGCTCTGGCTTCAATTTGGTAGACCTCACTATTGCAGGTATTTGGGAGAATAAATCAGCAGATGTAAGTTCTCTGTCTCTGTCCCTCTGTCTTTCAAATAAAATGACAATAAATAAAAATACTAGAATTGTTCTTGGGAAAAAAGGCAAGAAAGAAACAAGTAGCGTGACCCCGTTGCAAACACTCAGGATTTTAAGATGAAGTCCTAATCCCCTTTATCGTCAGTTATCCTTTGGAAGATAGAAAGTGATCTCGAGAAGTAGATGGGGCGAGGGGGATGGTTGGGCCTGGGCTTGTATGTGCGTGAGAGGCGTTCTTGTGCGTAAGAAGACATCTTCAGCACTTCAGCACAAGGAAGCCACAAAGCTGGAGAGAAGCAGCTGGAGCAGAGGTGTGATGCAGGAAAGATGCATTGGCTCCAACTAATGCAGAGCATTATCCCTCTCCCTCTCCCTCTCCCTCTCCCCCTCCCCCTCCCCCCCTCCCTCCCCCTCCCCCTCCCCCTTTCTTTTTCTCCCTCTCTTTTTCTCTCTCCTTCTAACTCTTTCAAAAAGATAAATAAATCTTTAAAAATAAATAAATAAATGCATCCCATTTCACATACTAGAAAAACGGAGCCTCAGGGACATTGTCATACAGTCACCTGGAACCACATACCAAAATCAGGACTCCAAACCAGGCCCTGATCCCATTTTTGTTAACGACAGTGACTGCAACCTGGGAAAAATTAAAGAAAACCACAGGGCATGTAGGAATTGTCGTGCAAAAAATACTTTGATTTCTATTCTTCCTCCTGGGGATGCCCCATCACACTGTTCCACCAAGGATACTCCACAAATGAAAACACCAGTCTACAATTAGACAATTGTGGCAGAATTTTATTAAGATCTTAGTTGGCCATTATATTTATTTCTTTTTTATGAGGGAAGAAATAAATGGCTCTAGTAGTATTGATGTCTACAGGCCCATTTTCTAACCACAACTCTATCCATTTCTCTAATCACTTAACTGATGTTTTAATGAGAGTTATTGTTATTATGCATTATTAATAAAAGACCACCATTACTATTAATATCACTTACAAAGGATTCCATAAAGAGCTTTGAGACTGCAAATGCAATTAACAAGAAGCCAAATTCTCCATGGTGAAAAAAGTAAGGTATGGCTGGCTACACACATTTTATCTTATAAAATATTATAAGGGGTCCTAAGTGGATTTCACATGCCCACAAGAAAAACCATGAACCCCATGAAGATGGATGTATGTAGTTACTTGTCCTCCTCCTCATGGACTGAGAGAAGTTTCATAAACCTCTGGTCTCATGGCTATAAAAGTGGAATTTATTAGCTCACATTTCTGAAAGCTCATGCTTACTCAAAAGGCTATATTCATAATGGGTGGAAAGAAATATGTTTACACTTGCAAAAAGAATATAGGCAGTTGGCTAAGTAGGAATATTGTCATAATTCTGTGACAAAGTCTAAATAAATTATGTAGAGTCTCACAGAATATTTGAGAACTGAGAGCATGTCAGTGGGGCAGAATGCCCTCTCTCATGCCTTTCCTTCAGTGTTATTCCCTAACCAAAATCTGCCATAGTCCACCCGGCTCAGAGCCCTCGGGCTCCACTTTTAGTTGAAAGCAGAAACTAGGAGCAACTTGGACACAGCTGGAAGGAAAAGAGCCTTGGCTTCTGACTCTGCTATGCCATAATTGGAAATGGAAGAGTAACCTTGCAATCTGATTGCCTTCAAGATGAGAATGAATGTCTGCCCTACAACAAAGGGACGACCTTAGCGGAGTGGGACAGTTTATTTGCCATGCTGGGAGTCCTGTTATCTACAAACATCATTGCCACATTTTACATTTGTTTTTTGAGAAAGGGGACTTAATCTGCAGCACCTAAGGGTTGCATGAGGGGTTTCACCAAAGTTTTAGATTATGCCAATAAGGTCTTCCTACTTGTTTTGATAAGCAAAGGAAAGCATCTTAAGTACTTTAGAATATTCATGAAGTAAGCATTGAAAAGAGATAGTATGCATTAAACCAATACAGCCTTGAATTTTTGGAAGACTTTTGCTAACTGGTTCAGATGATCGGCACCGAAAGGATTTTGTATTTGTGTGTAAGTTGCACTCTACACTTCCTCTGGTTTCTCCAGAGGTCTGGAACCAATAAACATATTGTTCATTTTTAACAGTCATTCATTTATAAAGTTCATTTTTAAAAAATTTTAGATTTTTGTGTGGCTGTTTTTTTTTTAATTTTTTAAAATGTGAGAGTGTGAGAGAAACACAGGGAGACACACACAGAGAAAGAGAGAGAGAGAGAGAGAGAGAGAGAGAGAGAGAGCGCGCATTACCACCTGTTGGATCACTGCAGAGTTTCACAGTTGCTTGCAGTGCTTGGGGTTGGGCCAGGCCAAAGATGAGAGTCAGGAACTCAACCCAGATCTCCCACATGAGTGGCAGAAACACAATCACTTGAGCCATCATCACTGCCTTCCATGATCTGCATCAGCAGGAAGCCAGAGTCAGGAGCTGCAGCTGGGTACTCTGACGTGGAACACAGCATCTTAATCAGTGTCCTGAATATGAGGCTAAATACTTGTCCCGTATTTGGCCACTCTTTAAGCAACATCTTTTTTTATTCAACTTTTATTTAATAAATATAAATTTCCAAAGTACAACTTTTGGATTATAGCAGCTTTTCCCCCCATCCTCCGTCCCACCCGCAACCATCCCATCTCCCACTCCCTCTCCCATCCCATTCTTCATCACGATTCATTTTCAATTATCTTTATTTACAGAAGATCAACTTAGTATATACTAAGGAAAGATTTCAACAGACTGCACCCACACAGACACAGAAAGAATAGAGTACTGTTTGAGTAGTAGTTTTACCATTAATTCTCATAGTACAACACATTAAGTACAGAGATCCTACACGGGGAGTAGGTGCACAGTGACTCCCATTGTTGATTTAACAATTGACACTCTTATTGATGACGTCAGTAATCACTCGAGGCTCTTTGTCATGAACTGCCAAGGATATGGAAGCCTCTTGAGTTCACCAACTCCGACCTTATTTAGACAAGGCCATAGTCAAAGTGGAAGTTCTCTCCTCCCTTCAGAGAAAGGTACCTTCTTCTTTGATGGCCCATTCTTTCCACTGAGATCTCACTCACAGAGATCTTTCATTTTTCATTTTGGTTTTGTTTTTTTTTTTTTTTTTTTTTTTTTTGTTTTTTTTTTTTTTTGCCAGAGTGTCTTGGTTTTCCATGCCTGAGAAACTCTCATGGGCTTTTTTAGCCAGATCCAAATGCCTTAAGGGGTGATTCTGAGGCCGGAGTATTGTTTAGGACATCTGCCATTCTATGAGTCTGCTGTGTATCCCATTAAGCAATATCTTGCTAAATCCTTACAGTATGTCATCAAGCCTCAAGATACATTTGGATTTTGCTGTAATAAAACCTATCAACTCCTAGAAAAACAAAATGAGTTAGGAAAAATAGAACACTAATAGGTTAGAATTATGAAACACCTCATGAATCATATAGTCAAAACATGTACAGGGGGGAAATTTTAAAAAACATTTTATTAATATAAAGAGAACAGTTTGTATGCATTCCATAAGTACAGCTCCAAGAAGACAACCACACTTCCCTCACTCCCCTGCTCCCCATCCCCCTATCTCCTTCCTCTCCATCAGTTTTTGCAAAGACATACTTTTAATCTACTCTATATTCACAGGCTTAATTTGCTACTAATCATAATATAAGTTAAAAATAGGAAGACCACAGTTCACATGAGTATAAACAAGTGCTGAATCATAAAACACATGTACTATTTGTCCTTTTTGAGACTGGCTTATTTCACTAAGCATAATGGTTTCTAGTTGCTTCTGGTTCATTGCGAGAGACAGGATTTCCTTCTTTTTTAATTGCTAAGTAATAGTTCACAGTGTTATATACACCACATTTTTTTTATCCAGTCATCAGTTGATGGACATCTGCACTGATTCCGTATGTTAGCTATGGTGAATTGTGCTGCAATGAACATGCGAGTACAGATAACTCTTTCATCTGCTGATTTCATTTCATTTTGGTAAGTTCCCAGGAGTGGGATGGCTGGGTCATATGGTAGATCTATTTTCAGATCTCTGAGGAATCCCCATACTGTCTTACACAGTGGCTGTACTAATTTGCATTCCCACCAACAATGAATTAGGGTACATTTTCCCCCACATTTTTGCCAGCATGTATTGTTTTTCGATTTTTGGATGATAGCCATGCTAACTGGGGTGATGTGAAATTTTACATTTTGGGGATGGGGTAGAAATTGAGATCCAGAGAAGTTAAGTGCCTTTCCCTAAGTCACACAACATTCAGTGACAGAACTGGAGCTGTAATGGAGATCTGCAGCCTCTGAGAACTATCTTTATATCATTATTCTTTCTGTTCACTTTTGGTTCTTTGGTTCATGTCTATTCTTTGGTTTACTCGAAGTTAATAACGCAATATTTCCTTTTCTGTACCTGCTGTTGGGTAGTCACCTATAGATTTGAATTTCCGTCACACTGCCTCCCAGAGGGGCTACCTTCATTACTCTGTGGCCTGTCTAGTGTGCAGACATCTTAACATCATCAACCTGTAGCCTGAGGGAGCTTCAGACCATTAACATGTTTCAGTCTCCCAGTCTCACCCTCTATAGAGTGAATTCACAGAGAACACTGATGATAGTGTGTAATAGTAACACCGAGGGAGAACCTCCATCCCACTGCCGAGATCCATAGTCACACATGTGGTAAAGAGCCTGGATTTAAAGTCTTGGAACCCAGACATTATCTTCATCACATACCATCTTCTCAAGGGTGCAGAATCTTAAGACTGAGTTATCTACTAAGCTGTGAGTTCTGAAGATGAATATTAAATTAGGATTTGGAAAGAAAAGTGTGCTCCTTCACAGAAAAAACACTTTTATTTTAACATTTAATTACAAAACTGTCCCACAGAAAAGCTTTGAGTTTGTTACTACTAGAAACTGAGCCATCCATGCTAGGGCTGTGGTCGAATTGCGGGTCCCACCCAAGCCGTCCACCAGCCTCCTCGGGTAATTGACTGACCTTACTAAGGTTGACTGAGCTGAACTTTGAGATGGTCCCAGGTGTTCAGTGGCTGCACTCCTGAAGGTGGATGTAGGGAAAGGATATTATTTGTAAAGGCAAAAGGGCGCCAGCCCTTCCTGACAAGAATTTTCAAGGAAATCTCTCAGTTGCAAAAGCTGGCAATGTTTAGTGAGAACAATTTTACATCTACCTGAAGAAAATGTCAACGAAGTTTCCATTTATTTCGAACTGTTGTGAGAGATATTGAATTATTGTGCAGAAGAAATATTTTCCTTTACCCACCAAGAAGATTGCAACAATCTTCCAAAATGGAGAATGTCTTGTAACCAAGCACATAGATCAAAAATTGATTTTTATGAGCTCCCAGAATTTGTACATATTTTGACACTATTCATTTTATAGCCTTATTCCATTACCTTGACAGAAGAAAATACTTGTCTGCTTCTAAACCTAGATTCTAGCTAATTTTAAATGTATCTATAGTTTAAATATAGGAAAGAAAAATATACCCTAGTACTTTATTCTTGTTGATCCATGGCAATAACTGATTTGTTTGATTAATGACTATATCGTATCCAATGTTTTAAATGTCTTTTATCTGCCAATTGTCATGCCAAAATACTGGAACATTCTAAGGGTCTTAATTCTTATCTTCTCAAGGTTTTAAGGAAGAAAGAGGCAGGAATAATCCCCTTTACCTCTGATGGCAGTCGCAGTAGATCCTCTTCATCGTCCCAGCATGGAGGGAAAAACATTCTCAGCAAGTGAAATTTCCACAGAACATGAAGTGTAGACACAGTGTGTGGGCTTCTCGAGACAACACTTCCTTAAAAAATAGGAAAAAAATTTAAAAAGCCTTCTTAAGTAAAGGTTAAAATAATAGAGAAAATGGAGATAAAAATAAAACACAAGAAAGCAGACATACAAGACCGTGGGTGGCAGAAGTCTAGAAGCAGCATAATGACCAATTTGTAATGCATTATGAAAAGATTTTACCTCATGATAAATTAGTCATAGGAGAAAGTACCACCCATATCATAAGTAGTGAAAGCTAATATCCTCTCTAATTTATTTATTTTTGCCTTTTTTCTTGTTTTTTTTTTTTTTTGGTTTTTTTTTTTTTTTTTTTTTTTTTTTTTTTTTTTTTTGGTGCAGTATTTGGCCCAAAATGTGAGAGTGGTTCAACATATCCTAGATTTATTGTTTCAAAGAGCTATCAGGCAAAGGGGTAGATAGGAGTGTTTATGATATGGTCTTCCCTATGATTCTTGCAAGATGGCTGCAAATCAAAGGTTCTCTCACTGTTGGGTCTGATCCCAGACACTACACCAACTTCTGGAAAAATAGATAGGAAATATGGCCAGAGACCATGGTTGACCATAAGATGGCTTTTCCCACAGTGACTCTTTGGCCTCCAGTATTAGACGCAAAGCTGTATACTTTTCACTTCCACAAGACGTGATCTCTGCACAGACTTGTAAATTTCCAGGATGTGTTTTTATTTACCACTTTCAGGCAAAGTGGAAAACAAGGTAAACTCACTTCACCAACCACACTTTTTATCATCAGTTCAGGAACACATTTGAATTTAGTGTTTTGATTGGCTTCAGGGACATTGATGTTAAGGGTAGAAGGGATAAGGCAGAGCAACAGACTCTTTTAACTAGAAAGAACATTAGACCACATCACATTGCCATTATGGTTTTAGAAACGTGGGCAAGTTTCTTAACTTCTCTGAGCACCTGTGAGACTGACTTGCAGGGTTGATTTCATAATTAACTGTGATATATCTGATACATAGTAGGAATTTTATAAATGATGACAATTACTAATATGCATGCCAACCTAATAGGATAAATTTTAAAAGAAATATTTGCATACCTGTTTTCAACTCTTGGGACATCTCACAATAGCTAGTAGCAAAAAATCATTACAACCAAAATCTTCCTGTCCAGACCCAAGGCATTCAGTACTTCGGGTGTTGTATGCTTAGGATAATGTCCTAACACATCTCATAGCTTTCAGCAACTTTCATCTCTTCCCATTCATTTGTCCACGCCTTATATCGTCTTTGTCCATGAAAATAAGTCTCAGCTCTTCAACATGGAATTTGAGGGTCTCTAAAAATCTCAGACCCACCTACCTTATCAACATTTGGCACTGTTCAGTATGTATTCCATGCTGTTTATGGAGCCCAATATGGAACAGTCCAAGGATGTATTTTTAGGTACCACATGTTTTGGTTACAGCCAAATTCATACCGGAATGTCTTCTACCTTTTCTTCATGCTTCCAGACCTGATGTTCCCATTACTGTGCTTAATGTGCTAAATTAAGTTCAGTGTTTTAATTGTATTCCTTAGAGAGACTTTTGACTAAAAACAGCCAGCAAAATTCTCATTTATATCTGACTATTATGAAAGATATTGAATTATTCTGCAGAATTTTTTTTCTTACTTGCCAAAAGTTAAAATGTGTCTCATTCTGAAGGTTTAGTCTGACAAGTTAGTTAACATTTCTTTCATTCAGGAATCTAGCCAAGGCTCTAAGCACAACACATGAGCCAATGTATTCCTCATGGAATTTTAATTACAGGGATGTCCAAGAATATGAATAAAGTGAGTCTAGAACCTGGTTAGCCAGACTACCCTGACCCATTTATGCATAGAATATAGCCCAAAGGGCATGGGCTGCCTCCAGTCTCTCCAGAGTTTATGCTGTCAGTGCTATTTAAACAGCAATGGAGAAAGATGGATCACCTCTTTCTAGAGAAGGCAGGTGAAATTATCTACCCCCTATAGAAACAAGAGAAGCCAGGAAATGAGCATTCCTTCTTAATAGTGACCCTATAATTGGATTATGGAACTGGGTATTACGTGAAATGTTCTCTCTGTTTTGGCTAAAGCACAAAAAATAGCAAGTGTTCCATTTAAAAATGAGATTTGAGGTTTGAAAAAACTAGCATGGCAGAAAGTTAATTTTATAGGCCCTGAGATGAGAACACACCTTTACAAATGAAAAAAGTGAGTGGAGATGGAGAATTTGAGGTTATAGATATTAGAGGAAGATCTGATACCCACCCACTGTTTCAAGTCTAAAGACAAGGCATTGTAACACGGTGGGTAAAGCTGCCACCTGAGATGCCAACCTCCCATTTAGAGCACCGGTTTGTGTTTTGGCTGCTGTACTTCCAGTCCAGCTCCCTCCTGGGAAAAGCAACAGAAGATGGCCGAGGTGTTTGGGCCCCTGCCACCCATGTGGGAAACCTGGATGAAGCTCCTGGCTCCTGGCTCCTGGCTATGGCCTGGCTTAGCCCTAGCCATTGCAGGCATCTGAGGAGTGAATCAACAGATGAAAGTTCTCTCTCTCTCTCTCTCTCTCTCTAACTCTAACTCTTTCAAGTAAATAAATAAATCTTCAAAAAAATAAATAAAGATGGGTTTTAAAGGACAACTGGAAGGATTTAATGTCTGTCCTTGGCTGTTTGGGGTATACAGTGGGCTGGTGCTTTGATTCTTGCTTGGAAAACCTGAAATATAAGAGGTGAACTGGCAGGTCTCTTTGTGGAAGAGTGAAAGGAAGTTTTTGCTGAGTTGGGACAGCTATGTAGACGAGTAATTTAGGTGGGATGACGAATGGGAAAGAGAAGGCAATAAATGCGTGAAAGTTTCCATTTGGGCCAAATATGGCCTAATGAGTAAAGGAGCAGTTGTCTAGGGTCACCTCACGTCCTGGTCTAGAAAGCTACCCAAAGTACAAATAATCCCATCAGAGGTAAGTCAGCAGTCTCACCAGATTACTAGTCTCAGTGGCAACAATAGATGCCTTAACTGGACTTTGTGACTCAAGTTGTGATACTCAATGGGACAGGACATTGGCATTGCTAACCAAGAATGAAATTAAGATGTCATAGGTCCTTACTGAGTTTTCATCCCGGGGAAGGGGAGGTGAGAGTGCTACAGAGCTCATTTTAAGGGGCTCTAAGAACAATCTGTACTGCTTTGAGAGTCTATCCCCTGGCCATGTTTGTTTCAGTGAAGTGCTCTGAGTTATTTTATATTTTTTTAAAAATTTACTATGCATTGTATTCACTGGAAAGGCAGAAGAGAGTTTCCATGGGATGATTTACTCCCCAAACACCTGCAATGGGCAGGGCTGGCCCAGCCATAGCTAGGAATGAGGAACTCAGTCCAGCTCTCCCACATGGGTGGCAGGGACCCAGCTATTTGAACCATCACCTATACTAGGAGGGGGTTGGAATCAGAAGTAGAGATAGGACTAAAACCCAGACACTCCAGTATGGGTCATGAGAGTCCCAAGAAGCATCTTAACTGCTATGCCAAATTCCTGTCTCTAGAACTATTTTATGTGCTTCTCTACCCACCCCGGTATCCCTGACAGTAGCTACTCTTTTTACTTTTTGTATTCTTGGTACATAGCCTACTAATGGGTATATCGTTAGCATAATACAAGGTAGGATACCATGACTACCAGGTAAGAGGTAAAGAGAATTATGAGACTGTGGATGACAGAGGGACTGCATCCTATTGGATAGACTGAGAAAACTTCAAGAGCATGATCATATGGTAGGTACTTCAGAAAGTTAATGGGAAAATGGAATTAAAAGATAAATCTATTTTGGTGTGAAAAACTGAAATTGTATTTATGAAGAGATTTTTAAAAGGTCATGTGAAATGCATATTATGAAAAAGATGCATGGATTTCAGTTTTTTGGCATCAAAATAAACTGATATTTCAGCTCCAAAGTCCATGAACTGTTTGAAATTCCCTCACATGACATGACCATATTAAGATTCATATAAGTCCACTAGATAAATATTTGGATCACCAGAATTCGAGAGAGATGATAATAGCGAAAGAAAAAGTATAGAGATCCAGTGGCCTCCAGAGATCCATGCTGTGGATGATAACATGAAGATATGTATTATCATTTTATAGTAATGAGAATAGAGAGCAAGAGGACAGCCGTAATGAGACTGGCGATGCCAAGGCCATCAAACTGCTGGCAGGTCCTGAGACAGGAACAGATGAAGCTTCACTGAGGAGCGTACACTGGGAAACGCACCAGAAGTCCATCAAGGGCTCTGCCACAGGTGTGATCCAGAAGCGGAAGCCAAATCAGGAGAGAGCAGTGTCCACCTGTAATTTTTAGAATGGGTTTTATTTCCCAGATACAAAGGGATTCTGCTTCTCCATTCATCAGTTTTTGGGAGCAAAACAGAATTGTTTCACCCTCATACCAGGAGTTAAAGATAAAACCATGAGAACAAATGACTCATCTGAATTACAGAGAGGAAGCAAATCAGAAAAGAATGAAAATGGAAAGATGAGTTTGGCTGAGTCAGACTACTTGGGTTAACTAAGATGAATACTTCCTTACCTGTGCATAGTTGAGACCCCAAGCTCCCTAACCCTGCTACAAACCTTGTTTTGTTCATCAAATGGTTGGTGTTTGTATCTTATAGATATGGATGCTACCTCAGATGACAGTAGGATGGTGAAATCTTTTGGGGGGAAATGTCCTTAATTCTCCTAATTAGTGGAACCAGAAACATTTCAATGAAGTGGCTCAATAGAGACCTTTGAAATGTCTATGTTTAGAAGTTACCTTCTATCACAAACAGCTCAGGATATTATTTGTTAACACTTCAGGATGATTTAGAGAGAAGCAATTTATATAAGACTGAGAAAATGAAAAGCAAAATAAAATGTGAAGGCTCTGAGGGCCAAAAGGCTTTAGGCATGAAGTAGAAATGTCATCTCCTTTTCATGTTGCAGTGAATCTGCCCTGGGAACGTTCAATACAGACTGCAGTGCCAAAAGGAAAACATAAATCACTACAAAACTAAGAAATAAAAATGTGTTGAATGACTATTTTGTGCTATATCCTCCATAACTTACTTCATTAAATCTCCACAAAAGCCCTATGAGGGATTATTAATATTATATCATTAAAGAAAGTGAGTCTCAAATAGGTTAAATAAATATTCACAGCATTATATGTCATTGAAACAAGTTTCAAATACGGAAATGTCCAAAGCAAAGACCTTGCTTTTTGCTCAAAACTAGGTAGTTATGTGTGTATGAAGAGCAAGCAAGCAAGGGACTAGAAAAACAGAAGTCATCCACATGATGTTTTATTGAAGAAAAATAATTTTTGCAACACTAAAATAAAGATACATATTGAGTTATCTTAAAACTGATGAATAAACTTAAGAAATGTACTGAAGTTAAATGTGGTAGATTAGAAAACTTTACTGAAGAATTTTAAATAAGGCTTGATTTATTGGAAGATGGTGTTATGCAGATTCCACTTCTTATTTGAAATAATATAATTTGTTCAAAAATCAAAAGCAGTGAATTTTTTCTAAACTTGTTATATTGAAGTTTCCATACAGCAGAAAATGCTGAAAAAGAGGCAAAAAAAATGTGTTGAGGAAGAGTGGTAGAAAGGAATTTTTTCAAGTTCATTTTAAATATGTTTTAAGCTACAATAATTAGAATTATGCAAGAAAAATTCAAAAGAAAAAATGAAAATTGCAAGTGTCTATTAGCTCTCTATATAAGTGTTATTTTCTTAGTGCCTCACCTTTCTTCACTGAAACTATGAAAGTACTAAGATAGAGAGAATAGGTGAATATTTACATATTCTTGGAGTGTAACCAGGTTCTTTAACTAAGACACTCAAGGTACTGATAACCAATTTTTCTGCATAAACATTTAAAACATCTGCTTGTTCCAAATTTGACAAATAGAATGAAAATGCAAGTAACACATGGAAAAATTATATTAGTAACATGTGCTGAACAAAGCATAATTTCTTTTCCATAAAAAACTATTACATGTAAGAGAAATACTAATTTAAATATGGACAAAGGAATGAAAAAGAAAATTCTTACACAGAAAAATTGACATTGTATATGTAAAAAATTCAATCTCAGTAATAATAATTGAAAATTAAAATGATATCAAATTGACAAAGTAACATACAACATTGCTAAAAGTTACATATAACACAGCATGAGTTACGTATAAAGAAGTAGAATTTTTGTCAAGAATAAGCTGGCAACATGAATTAAAGATTTTAAATGTGCTTACCTTTTGACCCAGGAATTTCACACTTCTAGAAACTGGTCATAAGGAAATAATTAGGGACAAGCAGAAAGATTTAAGTAGTAAGATAGAATAAAATGGTAATGTGCAACCTTAGCGGGAATAAGGAATGCAAGAGGAGGCACTGCAACATTTTTCTCTTGTTGATAGGGATAGAGAGAGGGGATATATGAGCTGATTATATGTAAATAAACCTCGGGTCTTTTTTTAAGGACCATCTGGAAGTGGCAGCTGCATCACATCTTCACCAAAGCTAGCAGAGGAAGTAGTAGGCTTAAGCTTCCACACAGGGACTTAGGTTAAATATAAGAAAGTATTTCCTTACAAGTAGGTTTGTAAACATTGGTATTGGATAAAGGAGGAGGTGGTACAATCACATTCCTTGGAGGACTTTACTAAAGAATCGATTTTCAACAAATTAAGAAGATTTTGGGTATATGCCAACATGAAGCAGACTTTAGAATCTAAGTTCAGATCCAGTCTCATATTTTTAATTAGACTGTAATGTTGATCAGTATAGGTTTACATTTTGTGTATAAATTTATATTAGAGTTAATAGTCATTTCATCCCATGAAAATAATACCTAGAATTTATTCTTTATTGCCCAAATGTAATTCAATAAGAATTAGGGCGGGGAATTCATCTTCAACCCACCAGCTGCCATACGTTACATAACCCAAGCAATATTTGAAATCCTTCGGGTGATCTTGGCTTTTCCCTGAAAGCTGTGAGTATGAAAGCAATTTATCAGCTCCCTGAGAGGTCAAAAGATATTCCAAGTCCACTTTTAAGTTTCAGGGGGAGTAAACTTTTGCATTTACATAACCCATTCAGGTTTACTATAATCATTATCGTTATTATTGTACTTTGGCTGAACACTGAAGGGTAGGTTTCTAAGAAATACTAGGCACAATTCTGTTAGAGTGTGGACTCAGTCACTGTGAAGGTCTGACATAAAGGGAAAATTTCACAAATATGGAAAAAAGATTTGTACATGATCAAGAAAAAAGTCGGATATCAAAACTGTGTTACAGAAATAGATTACCGCTAAGTCAATTCTAATCACTTTTCAAGGCAGCACAGATACACTTACTAAGGAAAAAATGAGCCTAAGGAAAAAGAATATAAATTGCTTCTATGGAAAGTAGAAGGGATATTACTGTATTATTTACAGCTTAGAGAATCATATTTTCATATTTAATAAACTTCAAATATTCTCATTTTTCAAACAAACAAAATCTGGCATTGTTTCTCCAGTTGCATCATAACTAGATGCCACAAAATAAGGAATTTTGTAATGACTACCTAGTGATTATGTCTATCTGTAGATTTTTCCAAACAGGAAAGAAAAAACTAAAATGAGCACTAGTTAAAAAAAAATATCAGCAGAGCGCAGCCCTTCCAAAGGAAAAAAAGCCTGTGCATTTGTGGCTTCCCAGGCTCATTTGACCCAGTTTGCTTAATTTATTTTCAAGTAATGCTCAGCTGTAGTGTTTCTTTAAGTCCTAAACTTTATAATTTGCCTAGCCTTTTAAAATTCACTTTTACTTCTATTTCTGGACCACAGCTTGGTTTATCTCACTCAGAAATCCAGATACCTGGTACATCAGGATCTTTTTTTTTTTTTTTTTTTTTTTTTTTTTTGACAGGCAGAGTTAGACAGTGAGAGAGAAAGACTGAGAGAAAGGTCTTCCTTCCATTGGTTCACCCCGCAAATGGCCACTAGAGCCAGTGCGCTGCACCAGTCTGAAGCTGGGAGCCAGGTGCTTCCTCCTGGTCTCCCATGCGGGTGCAGGTGCCCAAGCATTTGGGCCATCCTCCACTGCCTTCCCGGGCCACAGCAGAGAGCTGGACTGGAAGAGGAGCAACCAGGACGAGAACCCGGCGCCCATATGGGATGCCAGTGCTGCAGGTGGAGGATTATCCAAGTGAGCCGTGGTGCCAGCCCCATCAGGATCTTTTCTAACTACATATCACCCCTATTTGGGCTTCAGGAAAATTTTGCTCCTCCAGTTGCCTGAACTCAACTTGACAATATTCTTCAAATCACATACTCTCCCTTCTAAACACATAAAATAATTCTAAGTATTTATGATTCTATTTTTCAAAATCTCCTCCATTTTTGCCTCCCTGGCAGGTAAACAATACATTTTTGTTTCTTCCAAGCCTTTGTGCTGACATTCTCTAGGTACTCCACAGTTTTCAGCTCAAGTCCTTTCCTACATCAATCTGACTCTGGTTTTCCCTGTCAGAGCTTCATCCCTAATGTCTGCAGTTGTATCTTAAGGATCTCAAGTGTACACATATTCTCTTCTCAAACAGTTTATCATGGTAACTGTCATACAACAACTTAGAACATTTAAGCATGACTCAAAAGCACTGTGGATTTTCAATCTATACACTTCTTTTCAAGATTTGCTGCAAGTGTCTGCAAATAATAACTGATAGAATTAAAAAAGGAGAGAATGATCCTGCATGGGAAGCAGGATACACAGCAGACTCATAGAACGGTAAATGCCCTAAACAGCACTCTGGCCTCAGAATCAGCCCTTAAGGTATTCAGATCTGGCTAAAAAAGCCCATTATAGTATTTCAGGCATGGAAAGCCAAGACACTCTGGCAAAAAAGAAAAAAGACCTAAATGAAAGATCTCTGTGAGTGAGAGCCCAGCAGAAAGAATGGGCCTTCAAAGAAGGAGGTACCTTTCTCTGAAGGGAGGAGAGAACTTCCACTTTGACTATGGCCTTGTCTAAATAAGATCAGAGTTTGTGAACTCAAGAGGCTTCCATAGCATTGGAAGCTCATGACAAGAGGCTTAGGTGATTACTGATGTCATCAATAAGAGTGTCAATTGTTAAATCAACAAATCGAGTCACTGTGTACCTAATCTCCATGTAGGATCTCTGTCCTTAATGTGTTGTACTATGAGAATTAATGGTAAAACTACTACTCAAACTACTCTATACTTTGTGTGTCTGTGTGGGTGCAATCTGTTGAAATCTTTCCTTAGTATATACTAAGTTGATCTTCTGTATATAAAGATAATTAAAAATGAATCTTGATGAATGGGATGGGAGTGGTAGATGGGATGGTTGTAGGTGGGAGGGAGGTTATGGGGGGAAAAGCCGCTATAATTCAAAAGTTGTACTTTGGAAATTTATATTTATTAAATAAAAGTTGAAAAAAAAGATTTGCTGTACCATCATCCCAAATATTTTATCTTTTTGATGAGAATTCAAGAGAATTACTATGGCAAGAATTTCAACCAGAGGAATATGTTGTAAGTCTTAATCTTATATAAGCATTTACCTATTATACAAATACTGATAAAAATTGAGTGTCTATTCTTCAGATAGTAAATTGGAAGAAATATAAAATAAGTCCCAGGTAGAAAACAATTTATTCGACAAGAGTAATTATAAGTAGTTCATTAGAAGTTAAGGACAACAATAAACCAACGTTCTTTAAAATCTTGATTTTTGTTTTTGATGCTAATATGTGCTGCAAAAAATAAAATACATTCTGACTCCTGGCAGTGAGGACTGTCGAGGAATATAATTCTGGCCAATAAGATGTCAATGGGAGCAAGTGTTTAGTGTAGTGATTAAGATGTAGCTTGAAAAGGCTTCATCCCAAATTGGAGTATCGGGGTTGAGGCCTGATGCTGTTCCCAATTCCAGTTTCCTGCTGATGTACACCCTAGGAGGCAACAGGAGATGGCTCAAGTAGTTGGGCTCCAGCCACCCATGAGGAAGACTTGGATTGAGTTCCTGGCTCCCAGCTTCAGCCTGGACCAGCCACAGCGCTTGTGGACATTTGGAGAGGGATCCAGTGGACAGGAGATGTCTGTGTCTCAGTCTCTGTCTTTCTCTATGTCTCTCTTTTAAATGTTAAAAAGTATTAAAAGATGTAAATGGAAATCACTGGTGAGGCTTCCAGGACAGCTTTGTAAAAAGAGCTGACTCCACTGGCAGGAGTTCTTTGTTGCTTGAACTTCACCTTCTTTTCTAGCTAGATTCTGGCCACCAAGTTCATGGAGGCAAGAAGCTTCTGGAACATCATGAGGAAGAGAGGATATACTTGGTATATTTGGGAGTTGGGGAATATGATCCAAGGGCCTGTATCCCTGACATTATTCATACCATCATACTATATTTGACTTACCCATATCTAGACTCCTTTTACATGAGAAGAAAGTTAACTTCTCTTTTCTTTTTATATTAGCACATAATAATTTTACGTATTTCTGGGGCAGTGTATGAGTTTTGATACATGTTTGTGATGACTTTGGCATACCAGTAAAGACATTGGTATGCTTGAATTCGATACTTATGTCTGACTCCTGATTCCAGCTTCCTGATCACAGATTCTGAGAAGCAGTGGTAGTTAACTCCACTAGCTGTGTTCCTGCCACCCAGGAAGGAGACCTGGGTTGCATTCTTGGCTCCTGGATCTGGCCTCAACTCAGTGTGAGTTGTGGCAGGTATTTGAGAGTGAAGCAATGGATGGTAACTAGCTTGTTCTCTCTGGATCTGTCTTTATCTTAGTGCTACTTTATAATGAGAACATTGAAGGCCCTTTCTGCAATTTTGAAACATCATATATGATACAATCTTGCTAAATATAACCACAGCTCTGTGTAATAGTATACCAAAGCTTACTTCTCCTAACTAGCTGTGACTCTGGACCTTTTAACTGTTCTCATTGGTCCTCTCCAATACCCTTCTAAGTCTCTGGTATTCATTATCCTACTGTCCTTCTATGAGCTCAGTATTTCAGATTCCATGTTTGAATGAGATCATACAGCATTTGTTTTTCTGTGCCTGGATTATTTAAGTGAGCATCATGTCCTTAGATTCATCGATGTTGCCTCAGCCAACAAGATTCCATTCTTTTTATAAATGCCTGGTACTCATATTCCATTGTGTATATATACCTCATTTTCTTTACCCATTTGCTGTTGATGAACACTTAGAATGATTCTATGTCCTGGCTATTGTGAATAGTGTTGCAATAAACAGGTGTATTCAGATATCTCTTCAACATAATGATACCATTTCCTTGAGACCCACTCACTTTGTGTCATTTTATATAAGTCTCTATGTCTGTATGTCCAAAATAATTTTCACTGACATAGGAAAAGTCTAATATGACATTTTAAACAAATAAATGTATTTCCAGAAATGGTGTTCATCATGGAGAAAATGACTTTCATTTGGAGTAAGCTTAAATTTTCAGATGCAACTTAATATTTTTTCTTAAGTGCATATGCTGCTTTGGGTCTGTTCTATATGATATGAAGGTACAAAATGATCCTGCAGGGTTTTTTTTCTCCTTATGCAGTCTGTTGGTCCATAAGTTTGCTTAAAGAAGAAGAGAAAACTGATTGGAGATCTCAGGTCAATGTCCAAATCTTATACTTATTTACTGTCAAAGCTTTAGTATAGTTTCTCTATTACTTAAACCTATCAAATATTTTTTACCTAGGAACCTTTTAGTTAAGGAATATAAACTCATGCACTTCATACATACTTTAGAAACATAATGATTCTTCCCACCCTACCCTCCCTCCTGCTCCTATTCCTATTCCTATGTTTTTACTAACACCTGTTTTTCAATTAACTCTATACAGAAAAATTAACCCTATTTTAAGTAAAGAGATCAATCAACAAATAGTATAAAAGAAAAGAAAACTGTTCCTTAACAGTCAAGACAAGGACTGTTCAAAATCATTGCATCTCAAAGTGCCAATTTCACTACTATAGATTATCTTTCAGGTACTGTATTAGTTATAAGAGATTAGGGAGAGCATATGGTATTTGTATTTTGGGGGCTTGATTATTTCACTAAGTATAATATTTTCCAGTTGCATCCATTTTGTTGCAAATGACACTTTTTGTTTCATTTTTTAACCACTATGTAATATTCTATGGTGTACATATACCATAATTTCTTTATCCATTCTTCAGTTGATGGACATCTGAGTTGATTCCAAATATTACCTATTGTGAATTGAGCTTCAGTAAACATGAGGATACAGATAACTCTTTCATATGCTTATTTCATTTCCTTTGAGTAAATTCCCAGGAGTGGGATGGCTAGGTCATATGGTAGGTCTATATACGGATTTCTGAGGTATCTCCATATTGTCTTCCACAATGGCTGTAAATGATCTTTCTTTCTTTTCTTTCTTTCTTTTTTTTTTTTTTTTTTTTTTTTTTTACAGGCAGAGTTAGTGAGAGAGAGAGAGACAGAGAGAAAGGTCTTCCTTCCATTGGTTCACCCCTCAAATGGCCACTATGGCCGGCGCTGTGCCGATCCAAAGCCAGGAGCCAGGTGCTTCCTCCTGGTCTCCCATGTGCCTATGTTCATCAGGGAAATTGGTTTATAGTTTTCTTTCTCTGTTGTAGCTATCTCTGGTTTAGGGATTCAGGTGATGCTAACTTCATAGAAGGAGTTTGGGAGGATTTCTCCTTCTCAACTGCCTTGAATAGCTTGAGAATAATTGGAGTTAGTTCTTTAAATGTTGGGTAGAATTCAGCAGTGAAGCCATCAAGTCCTGGGCTTTTCTTTGTTGGAGGCTCTTTATTATTGATTAAATCTCAGTATTGGTTATTGGTCTGCTTAGGTGTTCTGATCTTCCTGGCTCAATTTTGGTGGGTTAGATGAGTCCAAGAATCCATTACTTCCAGGTTTCCCAATTTGTTGGCATACAGGTCTTTGTAGTGATTTTGAACAATTCTTTTTATTTCTGTGGTATTTGTAACATTTCTTTTTCATCTCTGATTTTAGTAATTTGGGTCTTCTCTCTTTCTGGTTAGTTGGGCCAATGGTGTATCAATTTTGTTAAAACCAGCTCTTTTTTTCTGGTGTTTTGTATTTTTTTGCTTCCATTTTGTTTATTCTCTAATTTTAATTATTTATTTCCTCCTACTAATTTTGGGTTTGGTTTCTTGTTGTCTTTCTAGGTCCTTGAGATGCATTGATATCTAATTTGTATGGTGCCTTTCCAATTTCTTAATGTAAGCACCAATTGCTGTAAACCTTCCTCTTAACATTGCTTTTTCTGTATCCCATAAGTTTTGATATGTTGTATTATCATCTTCATTTCAAGAATTTTTTTTTTATTTTGATTTCTTCTCTGACCCACTGTTCATTCAGAAGCACGTTGTTCAGTCTCTATGTGTTTGAATATGCTCTAGAGATTCTTGAGTTGTTGATTTCCAGGTTCATTGTATTGTGGTCAGAGAAGATGCATGGTATGATTTCGATTTTTTTGAATTTGCTGAGACTTGCTTTATGGCCTAGCATGTGGCCTATCCTAGAGAAAGATGCTTGAATTGGTGAGAAGAATTTGTATGTGTATTCTACAACTGTAGGATGTAAATTTCTGTAGACATCTGTTAGGTCTATTTGGTCTATAGAGTCGATTAACTCTGTGTTTCCTTGCTGATTTTCTATCTGGCTGATCTGCCCATTGTTGAAAGTGGAGTATTGAAGTCCTCCATTACTACTGTGTTGGAGTCTATGTCTCCCTTTAGATCCATTAGCATTTAAAAACCAGGTGCCCTGTAATTGGGTGCACATATATTTATTATAGTCACATCTTCCTGATGAATTTATCCCTTAATCAGCACATAGTACCCTTCTTTGCCCCTTTTAACAGTTTTTGTGTTAAAGTCTATTTTGTCTGATCGTAGGATGGCTATACTAGCTCTTTTTTCATTTCTGTGAGCCTGGAATACCTTTTCCCATCCTTTCACTTCTGTCTACCTCTATTTTTGTTGGTGAGATGTGTTTCTTATAGGCAGAGAATAGATGGGTTTCATTTTTAATTTATTTAGCCAGTCTGTGTTTTTTGACTGGAGGGTTGAGGCCATTTATATTGGCCCTGCCATTTTTCCCTAAATATTCCTATTGTTTATTTTGGAATTCCTTTGTACTTTTACTAGGAGATTTTCTGCCTGCACATTCTTTCATAATGATGGCAATGTTTCTGTGTTTTGTATATCCTTAAGCATCTTTTGTAAGGCTGGATGAATGGTGACAAGTTCTTGTAATTTCTGTTTGTTATAGAAGGTCATTATTTCACCTTCCTTCATAAATGAGAGCTTTGCTGGGTACATTATTCTGGGTTGACAGCTTTTTCTCTTAAGAATTGAACTATATCTCACCATTCTCTCATAGCCTGTAGGGTTTCTGATGAAAAGCCTGCTGTGAGTCTAGTTGGAGATCCTCTGAAAGTAATCTGGCATTTCTCTCATGTAACTTTTAGATTTTTTTTCTTTATGTTTTACAGTGGAAAGTTTGACACAATATGTTGTGGTCAAAATATTTTCTAGTCATGTCTGTTAGGAGTCCTATGTGCTTCCTTACTTGGATGTCCCTTTCTTTCTCCAAATTAGGAAAGTTTTCTATAATTATTTCACTAAAAAGTCCTTCTAATCCATTCTCTCTTTCCATGCCTTTATGAACTCCTAAGACTAGTATGTTGGATTGTTTGATAGTATCCCATAAATCTCCAACACTGTTTTTAATTTTTTTAATTTCTTCTTTTGTTGTTGGTGGTGGTGGTCTGTAAAATTTTCATAGATCTGTCTTCTAACTCCAGTATTCTTTCTTCTGCCTCACTGAGTCTATTGTTAAGGCTTTCCACCACATTTTTATTTGATCTATTAATTTCTTCATTTCTAATATTTCATTCTGACTTCTCTTTAAAATTTCAATTGCATGGGAAAAACTTTCATTCACTTCATGAATGGATTCCTTTAATTTGTGGATTTGCTTCTGATTACTTCTGAGTAATCCTATGATTATTCTTTTGAATTCCATTTCTGACATTTCATCAATCTCTTCATCTTCACATTCTAATATTGAAATGTGTTGTGTTCATGTGGTGGGGAGGAGGAGGTGGAAGGGGGATCTTCCCTGTCTTCCCTATTCTTGTTTAATGAATTTCAGCTTTTATGTTTAGGCATCTATGGAGATACTTGTTAGTTTTTTTTTTCCTCTGATGGCTTTTACCTTTGGACTATTCCTTTGTAGCTTAGTTGAGGGTCTGATCTTTCAGTGAATAACTGGAAGCATGTGCTGGGTATGGCAAGGGTGCTTTGTTCAATTCTCCAGGGTGAGGGGAGTATCCAAGGTGACACCCAAGTTGGGCATGGTAGATCTCCTATTTTATTTTTAACAGAGGGGAGGGTTCTATCAGCTCTGTTGGTATAGTCTCATCCTCACCTCCTGTCCTCCAAGATGATCAGTACCCAGGTGCTCACCCCAGTGGGTCAATATTCATACACACTGCCACAGGGACCACACAAAGGATCTGTGCAGTACTCAGTGTGAGCGCAGATCCCGTGCAGTGACCCACCCCAGGCAATCAGGGAGCCTTGAGCTTGTGGAGCTACCTGTAGCAGCTGTACAGAAACTCAGCCACACCCTGCTGTCTCCCACACAGCCACAGTGTTTCCACAGTCCCAGCACACAAGGCTCCCATACCATCGGGCACCAAGGATCCATTCTTCCCTGACAATCTGTCCCATCCACAGAAAGGCAGAGACTCTCCCAGGGCCAGCCACCTGTGGGTGCTCTACCCAGGCAGCCTAAGCCCCAGAGCCTGTGATGTTCTGGGATGCTGGGGGCACCTCACGTTCCTACATGGGTTCACAGCTCCTTGTCAGTTCTCCCAGCCAGACCTAGACGTCTCCTCTTGGTGGTTGCTGGTTGTGCGGACATAAGCTGGAGCAGCTGTTAACGTATGTCCGAATTGGCACCTGTCCTCTCAGCCAATTGCAGGGCGCTGTTGTCAGGGGGTTGGGGAGAAAAGAAATGCGCCCCTTTTTTCTCACTAGGTTGGCAGGTATACTATCCCCCACAGTATTCCAGGCAAGACTCCTGCCTGGATCTCCCTGCAGCTTCATGGCCAGTAGCTTGGGCTTCTGTAGTCTGGTCTCACCTCACTCTCCAAAGCTGATGCTGAAGCTCTTGATTGCTGGGGTCCTGTGTTGTGTCTGTACTAGTGCTGCACATCTATACCCTCCATGTAGATCCACAGCATCCCTCTAACTTCCATGGAGTTTCCACGGCAATTTTCTCCTTAACTCTTCCCTGAGACTAAATTCTGTCCACCTTTTTTTTTTAAACTTTTATTTAATGAATATAAATTTCCAAAGTACAGCTTATGGATTACAATGGCTTCCCCCCCCATAACGTCCCTCCCACCCGCAACCCTCCCCTTTCCCACTCCCTCTCCCCTTCCATTAACATCAAGATTCATTTCGATTCTCTTTATATACAGAAGATCAGTTTAGCATACATTAAGCAAAGATTTCAACAGTTTGCTCCCACACAGAAACGTAAAGTGAAAAATACTGTTTGAGTACTAGTTATAGCATTAAATCTCAATGTACAGCACACTAAGGACAGAGATCCTACATGAGGAGTAAGTGCACAGTGACTCCTGTTGTTGACTTAACAAATTGACACTCTTGTTTATGGCATCAGTAATCACCCTAGGCTCTTGTCATGAGCTGCCAAGGCTATGGAAGCCCCCTGAGTTCACCGACTCTGATCATATTTAGACAAGGCCATGGTCAAAGTGGAAGTTCTCTCCTCCCTTCAGAGAAAGGTACCTCCTTCTTTGATGACCCGTTCTTTCCACTGGGATCTCACTCACAGAGATCTTTCATTTAGGTTATTTTTTTTTCCCCAGAGTAACTTGGCTTTCCATGCCTGAAATACTCTCATGGGCTTTTCAGCCGGATCTGCATGCCTTAAGGGCTGATTCTGTCCACCTTTTTTAACTATCTTCCCCTAGAGCAATACACTCTCTCCCTATTCTGCCATCTTGGGATCCTAGTCTACCTATCAGAATGTTTATGCTCAGTGCAAACAACTGTAGAATACTCTTACCTGAATAAAATTTATTTACTAGAATAACATCAGGTGAGTTAAAGAATTGACATTAAAGTTAAATGCAATGCCAATTCTGTTCCTAATTACCCAGAATTAAATTCAATGGGTTAAATGTAGTCTTTCACAAGACTCCACTCACATTAGTCACCAAAAACAAGCTCCAGTATTCCTAGGTCACCTTCATTTCTTACCAATTAGTAAGTGATTTTGGAGGTTACCACCACGCCCTCAGGATCAGTAATTTGCTAGAATAACTCATAGAACATAGGAAAGTGTTATTATTACATTTTTATTATAAAGGATACAAATCAGAATTAGCTAAATGAAGAGATGTGCATGGCAAAGTCTGGAAGGATCCGAAATGCAAAACTTCCTACACACAAAGCTTCCATATATTCAGTATGCTTCATGCTCCCAGCACATTGATGAATAATCAGCAAACAGGTATGTTTATCCAACCTTTGGTTGTCCTAAGTTTTTGTTGGGCTTTCACTATATATAGGTTTAAATCGTTGAATTATTTTTTCTGTGATAGAACTGGATCTTCATCACTATCTCATAGTTTCCTGCACTAACTCTACACTCATACAGTTGATCTTTCTGGCATGACCAGCCTGATCCTGAATCATCACATTAACATAAGCTACATGGGGATCTGCTATGAGTTAACCATGTTAAGCAGAAACTATTAGATGTGATCTGAAGTGCCCTCCCTGATTAAAAAGACATTCCTATCACTCAGGAAATTTCAGTGGTTTGTAGGTTCCTTCCTAGTAACGAGGACAAAAACCAACCAAATGTTATGCTATTCCAGTCTCAAAAGGGGACCTCCTGGATTGGACCCTACAGCAACTTTCAACATGCCATGTTCATGAAGTGAGCTCTTTTTTGAAGAGGGGCTACATGACAACATCATTGAAGAGTCATGCTCAGGAAACTAGAAAAGACCTACCAACTGGAAAGGTTGTTTTGGGATACTCCTGCCATCCCTTTCCTGGGCCTTTCCATTGAAACTGCTGCAACCAGCATCATGTACACAATAACTGACCACATGCATACATACCATCCTCAAAATGACTGGATATTGGCTAGCTTTTTTGTGTAGAAACAATCATATGGTGAGTCAGGATGTTGGGAACACACTCTTCTTCTAAACCCTCTGTGGTCTCTCCTTATAATAATAATATGATTTGATACCCTAGCAATCTCATACAATCCAGTCACTTCCCAAAAGCCTCACCTATAAACCATAATTGGATCAAGCCTCTACCCTGATCCATCAACAATTAGCAATTAATTATGTTATCAGTTAATAGATAACAAAAGACTTTGGAGTTTAAACATCAGTGTCAGGTTGAGGAGCCAAAGGCTATTCAAAACATAACATGGGAATTCTACTCAGTCTCTCTCTGCTTAGTTCGGAGTGGACTAATTCTACTGGAAAATTACACTCTCAGTAATGGTAATAACAAAAATGAACTTTAATCTGCAGATGTCTCAGGTTTTGGTATATCCCATGAATGTTGTAACAAATTACCACAAAGTTGGTGTTCTGAAACAACAGAAATGTCGCACTCTCATAGTTCTAGATACCAGAAGACAGAAACCAGAAGTCAGAATCAGGTGCCAGCAGGACCTGCTCTTTCTGAAATTTCTAAGAGAGAATTATTCCTTGCTCCTTGCAGCCTCTGGTGGCTCTAGTTTTTCCTTGGATTGTAATTGAATAACTCTAATCTCTGCCTCCATTGCCACATGGCCTTCTCTGTATCTATTTTTACTTGCCCTATTCCTTATAAGGACACTTTTCAATGTATTTAGAGTCCACCTAGATAATCCAGATAATATCTCAGATTTACTAACTTAATTATACCTACATGGACTATTTCTTTTTTAAAATATTGTTATTGAAGGTATAAAAATTCCATGTATTTTATACATACAGATTCAGGAACATACTGACACTTTCCACCCTACCCTCTCTCCTGCCCACGCTCCTACCCTTCTTCCTCCTCCCTCTGCTATTCCCATTGTTATTTTTTACAAAGACTACAAGGACTATTTCTAAGGTTAGGTTACATTTTCAGGTTCTGGAGATAAAGAGGTAGACATATTAGGAGATGGGGGCACCAGTCAACCCAGTACAATAGGTTTCCTCACTGTTGCTGTTGCTACATCACTCCTGAGTCCAAGTTTAAGTGAATGCTGAAAGAAATGGAAGAGGAGGCTGACTGACCTCCAGGGAGTAGGTCATCATCTGCACTGGTCCATGAGCGTGAAATGGTATACTGTTTCCCAATTTTGGTTCTTTCCAAGAGTTTTATCACCTACCCTCAACCAAATACTCTAACTACTTCCAAATTTCTAACTACTACTATTAACCTTTAAACATTGGAATGTGTTCATTTCATTACTTAAGTCAAGACTTCCAGGGAAATTAGACAAGCATTACTCCCCTTTAGGAATATCACTGAAGAAAGCAGTGCAATAAGATCATCTAAGTCTATGAGTGCTAGTCCTAGGAAATCAGAAAGAAGCATTTGTAAAATAGAATATATCTGTCTGTCTACCTACCTACCTACCTACCTATGTATCTAGTTTGGCCACTAACGAGTCATTGGAACTCCTTCATGAGGCTATTCCTATAATTTTCAAAGAGAAAATCTGTAGTAGGAAAACACATGTGGAAATGATGTGCATCCTTCTTGTGAATTGTAATTTATTCATTTCAGATTGGCTTGAGTCCATTCTTGTATATATGAGTCCATTCCTGTATATACGAGTACTCATATTCCTATATATATATATTCTGCTTGAGTGAATACTGCCATGTATGCCTTGAGCTGTCATTTGGATATTAACGTCATGTTGAATGTTTCACTACAGCCTGTGTGTTAAAGGTTTGGTTCTCAAAGTCTCACGTTAATGGTACTAAGAGGGATGAAATTTAACCCAATTATGAAATTAGCTTACTCTTAATAAAGAGTATTAAATTAATAAAGAAGTGGGGACTCTGGAGGTAATTGTATTGTATTAGACCATTAGGTTGGACCCTCCCTCCCCCATGACTGAATCCTGATGGCTTGATAAGAGACTGCATGTACACAAAGAGAAACCTGCAGTCCTTCTAGAAGCCTGCTGTCCTTCTTACCATGTGATGCTCTGTTCCTGGCTCACAATGTGAACCTTCCTCTGCCCATACCCCTTGCTGCACCATTGCCACCCTCATCAGAAACCAACCAAACAGGGCCACCCAGTCTTGGATTTGAACTTTCGAAACTGTGAGCTAAATAAACCTTTTCTCTTTATAAAGTTAGTTTTCTCACATAGTTCCTTGTAGTGATGAAAATCTGACTAATATACCTTGCTTTATTCTTTGGTAAATGAGTTCATGATCAGTTTATAACAAGAAACAAGTCATTGTACCAAGGTTCCAATTGCATTTTAAGAATTGTTTCTCAAGGAGAAATGGTTACTTGCTGAAGAAGTCATCTGATTTATAACAAACATATTACTAAGGGCCTTGACTGTGAACTTACCATTTACTCTTGGCCATCCTCACAAGTCCTGCTCTGTGTCTGTCTTCCTTTCCCCTGTTATGTATACGGACACTCTTCTCAGAAGGAACAGGGACCTGCTGATACCTGATTCGGAGATCCGACCTCCAAAACTGCAAGAAAATAAAATTTCTATTGTTTTAGGACACGAAATTTGTGGTAATTTATTATGACTGCCACAGGAACTAACATAACAAGACCTGAGACTTCTATACATTAAAATTTATTTTTACTATTGGAGTTCCAAAAGTATCCCAGTTAACTACGAGTGGTTCAAGCATCGTGGGATCTTCCAGGTCATATGTGCTGCCAAGTAGAGCTGATTTTACTGCAGCCTGGACTTATTGCCAGGGGCTGTGTTGACTTGAGTTAGTAAGGAAACAACATCTGGAACCACAGCTGCACTTGGCGGTAGCACCTAATTAAGCTTATGATAATCCACTCTCATTCTCCAAGATCCATCTGTCTTCTTCATCAGGCTAATTGGAAACTTAAATGGCACTGATAGAAATGGCCACACCCTGTCTTTCCAGGGTTGATGGTGGCAACAATCCTTGGGATTCTATAGCAAAGTTTTGTTGTTCTTGATTTACTTTTAATAAAGATGAGACTCAGGATGCTTGACCTTGGTTCTTCCCCTCAATACTTATTATTCATAAATCCAAAAACAAATGTGAGTATTTGGTCTTCTGCTTAGGATAACTTTTTTAAAATCTGTATTTATTTATTTGGAAGGCAGAGTAACAGAGAAAAGGAGAGACAGAGAAAGATAATTCTTCCATCTACTGGTTCACTCCTCAAATGTCTGCAACCAACAAGGTTTGGTCAAGGAGCCAGGAGCCTGTAACTCCATCCAGGTCTCCCATGTGAGTGCAGGAGCACAAGCACTTGGACCATCATCTGATGCCTTTCCAGGCTCATAGGCAGGAAGCAGAGCAGCTGAGACTCAGACCACAGCTCCAATGGGATGTCCACATCGCAGGCTGCAGCTTCACCCACGGTGCCAAACTCTGGCCCTGGTTGGGTTATCTTTTCCTTGAGTACACTGAGGAAATGCAGAGGTAAAGAAGTCGTGTCTGTAGGTCTTCCTGTACCTACTACGAGATGGAATTGGATTAAGGCTTCATTTTTCACTTAAACACTATAAGCTTCTACTCTGTTGAACCACATTTCCATTCTTCTTTGTCAAAAATATGTGCTTTTGGAGCCATTATCCAAAAGTGGGTGGAAGTTTTACTGATACTCATTGCTTTAAAATATATTTATACAAGAAAATAACCACAGGTCTGGAATACACCAAGATTTGAAGATCTTATTGCAAATGTATTGGGAATTTTGGAGTTGCCTATATACTTTATAACTATAGACTCTATGGTCAATAAATCATTATGGGGGCCAGTGTTGTAGTGGAACAGGTTAAAGCTTCCTGGAACACCCACATTCCGTACTGGAATGCCTGGTTCAAGTCCCAGCTATTCCTTTTCCACCCAGCTTCCTGCTAATGCACAGCCAGGGAGGCAACGGATGGTGACTCAAGTATTTGGATCCCTGCCATTCATGTGGGAAATCTTGATGGAGTTTCTGACTGTGGCTCCCAGCTTTGGCCTGGCCCAGCCCCTACAGTTGCAGGCATTTGGGGAGTGAACCAGCAGATATAAGACCTCTATTTCTCTTTCAGAATGAATGCATAACTAAATATTTTAAAAATAAATAAGTGTAAAATATCTATATGCTTCCATTAGAGAATGCACAAATTATCTCTATGCTCTGGAAAGCAAAATATCTGGCTCAGCAAATGTGCTCCTCACCAAAGGATGTTTTCCATCTCCATTGTAGCCAGGCAGACCCATTTCAATATCAGTATCTAACCACAATATTCCCAAATAAAATAAAATCCACAATCACATTTTTGAAGATACTGGCGGTTCCCTCACTGATGTATGTCTCAAAGACTTAGTAAAAAATAGTATTCTTTGCCTCTTTAGGCAACATAGCTGGAGAGTAAGTGAGACTCATACTAGAAATGCAATCTTTTCATCCCTTTATGTGTATCATGGAAAATAACCCATGGCATCTTAACTTTCTTTAATATGATCATCATTCCAAGCTGCTTCCATTCAGCCAACATTAGAACTCAAATCTCCTTGGTTTTGCAGTGAATTCCGGTTTTGTACTGTACTGAGATCCCAGTGGAAAGAACAGGTCTTCAAAGAAGGAGGTACCTTTCTCTGAAGGGAGGAGAGAACCTCCACTTTGACTATGACCTTGTCTAAACAAGATAAGAGTCAGAGAACTCAGAGGGCTTCCATAGCCTTGGAAACTCATGACTGGAGCATAGGGAGATTACTGATGCCATAGACAGGAGTGTCAATTGGTAAAGTCAACAACAGGAGTCACTGTGCACTTACTCCTCATGTAGGATCTCTGTCCTTAATGTGCTGTGCATTGAGATTTAATGCTATAATGAATACTCAAACAATATATTTCACTTTGTGTTTCTATGGGGTGCAAACTGTTGAAATCTTTACTTAATGCATACTAAACTGATCTTCTGTAAAAAAAAAAAAAAAAAGAAATTATCAATTCCCAACTTGACTCTCACTGGGATTAAATATGACAATAGGTCTGATCTGATTTCATCATCATTTTAAAAAAATCATCTATTATTTTTCACTTTATGTTTCTGTGTGGGAGCAAACTGTTGAAATCCTTACTTAATGTATACTAAGCTGATCTTCTGTATATTAAGATAATCGAAAATGAATCTTGATGTGAATGGAAGGGGAGAGGGAGTGGGAAAGGGGAGGGTTGTGGGTGGGAGGGACGGTATGGGGGGGAAGCCATTGTAATCCATAAGTCGTACTTTGGAAATTTATATTCATTGAATAAAAGTTTAAAAAAAAATCAGACTAAACTAAAATCATCTTTCTGCCATTCTTTGGTTGACAAGGCTCAGAATTTAGTCTTAGATGTTTTTCCATAGATTTTTTATTATATAAATTATATTCTATTATATATTATATTTATTATATAATAATATGCAATATTAGTATATAAAATATTAATAAATAAATATAATTAATGGTTTGTATATTTTTATTATATTATTTTGTTGTGTAAACCCTACAAAGATTGATATCCTAATTGATCATGCTGAAATCAAACTCCAGTTACTGGTGTTAGATGAAGATGGAGGAAGGAGGGAAAGGATCTGAAGAGAACTGACTCACACAGGGGGAAGCAGCTCTTCTTCAAATATTGTGAATGCACCAACTGGCAAGGGAACTTGAAAGAATTTGAGATCTGTTAGGCCTTCAAATCTTTCCATATATCCCTATTTCAGTATTCAGAGTCTCACTACTTGGCAACCCATGACCAGCCTTTTCATTTGCTTTTTGAATACCTCAACCCTTTTAAGGCTGTAAGAGCCAAGATTCTGTTCACATCAGCAGAGCCCCTAGATCTGTGTTTGTGAACTGAGGCTCTGGTATTTAACTTCCTTTTCCACGTAGTGTAGAAAAAGCAGCCACTCTCACCTTCACTTGAATTTCTTTAGCTGCCATCCTCTAGCAGCACGTTGATATCCAAAATCTGACCTTCAGTATTCACTGAATTTCAAGTATTTACAGGAAAGTTAACTGTTTCACCACTGCTTACTACAGTCTTTCATATTTGCACCAGTGACATAACTGCATCTCCAGTGCCTTTAGCCCCAATTATGCGAGATACAGTCTCAGACTTGCCCCTTTTCTCTGAACTCTAGTATATTTAATCTACTTTTTGAGCCAAGTTCAATACCAACCAAGTCTCTTGGATACCTGGGGGGAAAAATGGGCTCCAGCCCTAAAGTACACACACAAAAAAATTCATTGGGGGCCCTTGATATAATATCCTGAAATTACTGGAATATATGAAGAACAGAACTTTAAAATGATCATGAACCCATAGAGCATCATGTTAACTGAGTGTAGCCCAGGACTGAATGATGGGGCAGAGGAAACACCTGCTCATCCTCAAGCCCATTAGTAAGACAGAGAAGACAGAATTAGACTTGGAGTTTTACAAGAAGTGTAGGGGAGGCAAGGGGCATAATATCTGATGGGAATAACATAGAATACACATAATCAGACAAATATTAAATAAAGCAGTGACCCCCAACTGAACTCTGTATGCTCTTTTACTATAGTACATGCTCATGAAGGTCAAAGTCTTTATCTTATTTTTCTTTTCTTTGAATCAGTTGGACATTATAATAATTTAAATATGAACCAAATATTTAATATTATTTATTCAATTTCCCAGAGTTTTGGATGAGTATGAGCAAGTTAGTTAACTCATCAGTACCTGATTTTTCTCATGACTGATATTCCTAAAAAAGATGTGCCTGGAGCAATATTTTATTTTTTAATTAGCTATTTATGTGTTAGAAATGAGAAGCGTGTTGGATAGAAGTATAAAGAACTTAATTTAAATACTGATTTTCTTCTGTAAATGAAAATGTCTTTGTCCTTAATAGTTTTCATCAATTTAATCATTTCTTTCTTTTTACATCTTGGGGCTATTAGAAAGTATTTGGTTCTGAAGATGATATTTGAGACAGTATTTTATACTGAATCTTATTTTCTGCTGTATTTTTAGTCTTTTCAGAATATTATTCATTAAAGTCAATAACATTTGGGCACCTGTAGGGTACATATTAATATTTAGAGGGAACGCATTCGTGGAATTGAGGATGCTAACTGAATGTGGATCATGCCTATATCCTATGGAAATAAATTCCTAGAATCAGAAATTTGTAATTACTCTCTCTTCTCTCCAAGTATCACGAAGTATGGCATGTCTCATGCCATGGGTTCTTCCAATCCACACTCAATAATATTGATCCATCCTCCTTGGCTACAGCAACAATGAGTGATGTCTTCACAATTTCAGTGGATCAACAGTAATCCCTAATTGCCTATTATTTGTTCAATCCTACTTGACCATTTCTGTGACAATATCTTGAGTGGCAATACCATAGAGAGAGATTCAAGATGCCTGAACAGGGGCCGGTGCCGCAGCTCACTAGGCTAATTCTCCACCTGCGGCACCAGCACCCCGTGTTCTAGTCCCAGTCGGGGTGCCGGTTCTATCCTGGTTGCTCCTCTTCCAGTCCAGCTCTCTGCTATGGCCCAGGAAGGCAGTGGAGGATGGCCCAAGTGCTTAGGCCCTGCACCCGCATGGGAGACCAGGAGAAGCACCTGGCTTCTGGCTTCTGCTAGGCGCAGTGCACCGGCCGTAGCGGCCATTTGGGGAGTGAACCAATGGAAGGAAGACCTTTCTCTCTGTCTCTCTCTCTGTCACTGTCTAACTCTGCCTGTCAAAAAAAAAAAAAAAAAAAAAAGATGTCTGAATAGGGGAAAGACATGTTGATGTTGACCACAGGAAGATATGAAATTTTCTCTGGAAAATATGTAGAGAGAAGAGAGACTCTGAAGCAACAAGGACTGTGAAAACACACAGCTGCTAGCAAGATGCCACCAGGGACTCCTGCAGCCAGTGGCTGGTGGGTACACAATCTTCCTAGAGCAAGGTGAGAGTAACCTGCAACATCTCGTGTGCCAGGGGTGATCTTGTCTGAGGGAGAATCCTGCATTCCCCGCTGACTTCGAGTCTAGTCTGAAGTACAGGGTGCAGGGCAGGGACACACTTAACTCTGTGAAGGAAGAGTACATTGCTTTCCTCCCCTCTTCCCACTAAGTTTCCTGATGCCAGGCAGGGGAGGGAGGGAATGCCATCTTCCCAGAATAATAGTAACGTGAGAAAAGGCAGCTGTGGCCCACATGCCACTGGTGGATTTTATATGAGGGAGAAATCCCACTGATTTTGAGTCTCATGCATAGGGTCTTGGGGGGCAGGTTGCCCACTAAGTGTGGTGAAGGGAGAGCACACTACTCCCTTCCCCTCCCATCAAAGGGCCAGACACAGCATGCTGAAGCAGAGCAGAGACTGACCTCTGTTGGGCAGGTGGCAGGCTCCAAAGATGGGGCAGCTCTCGCCATGGACAGGAAGGCTCACGGGACAGAGTTAACCCCTGCACCCTGTGACTATGGGAATCTTGTGATTGTGTGATAGGCTGAGAACTGACAAGGATGTGGGGTGTGGCTGGGTCTTTGGATAATCACAGGATTCAATGCCAGAAGCTCAGAACTCACTGAGTGCTTGGGAGTGTTGTCATTTAGGGTTCTGAGCTGACCCTACAGAACACATAGATACCTTTGTGTGGCTCATACACCTGAGTGGGTGGGGTACCCAAACACTGTGAGCTCGCCTTAAACAGCTGGATCAAGGACTGAGACTATGACCACAGCAGCCAGCACAATGATCCACTCCCCTACTACTACCACTGACAATAGATATACCACACCCAACTTGAGTGCACTCGACTCTTGCCCCACCCACAGATGCTGGCCAGAGTTCCATGTTCCCATGCAGCATACACCTCTGGATGTCTGCTATACATACAGGCTTACCAGTAAGCCATAAAGGCCATTTCCAAAAACAAACCCTTCAGAGAGGATGTCAACAAGTGTTTCCCCAGATACATAAAAATAAATATAGAAATATGAGAAACCTAAACAAGGAAGACAGTATGGCTCTCCAAAAGGAACACAATAATATTTCAGTATTAGACTGTGAAGATTAGGGGATTGACGAAATGCCTGAAAAGGAATTAGAAAGAATGATGGTAAGATTACTCAAAAGCATACAGAAAGAATTACAAGAGTTAAAGAATGCTGTCCATGACATGGACAGGAAATTCTCTGGGGGACAGAGACATTAAAGAAAAATCCAACTGAAATATTAGAAGTGAAGAGTTCAAGGTACCAAATTAAAAATATATATAGTATAAAGCCTCAACAACAGATATGGTGAGGCAGAACAAAGAATTTTTGAGCTATAAGATAAATCTTTGGAAGTATCTCAGACAAAAAAAAAGAATATTAGAAAAAAATGAAAAACCATGTTCAAGATCTATGAGATACCATCAAACTACCAAATATACATGTCTTAGTTGTTCCTGAAGGAATGGGAAAAATTGGTTTAGAAAACCTATTCATTATAATAGTAGTAGAAAATTTCCTTAATTTGGAGAAAGATATGAACATCCAAGTACAAGAAGCACATAGAATCCCAAATAGACATGATTAGAAAAGATCTTTACCACAACACATTGTTGTCAGACTTTCAAAAGTAAAACATTAAGAAAAATTCCTAAAAAGCACAAGAGAGAAACACCAGATTACTTATAAAGAAGTTCCAATTAGACTGATAGCACTTTTCTTATCAAAAACCCTACAGGATAGGAGAAAACGAAGAAACAGACTCCAGGTCCTAAAAGAAAAAAGAGTCTGGGGCTGGCATTGTGGCCTAGTGGATGAAGCCACCACCTGTGTTGCTCGTGTCCTTTATGGGTACTGGTTCATGTCCCACATGCTCCATTTCTGATTCAGCTCCCTGCTAATGTACCTGGGAAAACAGCAGAAGATGACCCAAGTTCTTAGACCACTGCACACAAGTGGGAGATCCAGATGAAGTTCCCGGCTTCTGGCTTCAAAAAGCCCAGCCCTGGCCATTGCAGCCATTTAGCGAGTGAACCAGTGAATGGAAGATCTCTGTATCTCTTGCCTTCTCTCTGTTTAATGCTGCCTTTCAAGTAAAATAAATAAGTCTTTTATGAAAAGCCATCAACACAGTTGTATACAGTGTACAGTGAAGCTTGCACTTATAAATGATGGTGAGCTAAAAACTTTCCAAAACAAATAGAAATTGAAAGAGTTTCTCACCAACTGGCCAGTCTTACCAATGACACTGAAGGATGTAGTACACACACAGAAACAGAGGATAATCAGCATCGTGAAAGAATGTGAAATCAGATTTTAAAAATTCATCAAATTCAAAATAATTTAAAAATTTTCAAAAAACTCAGAAAAATCTAAATGTAAAGTGTATCTTTTCTGACCACCATGGAACAAAGCTGGAAATTAACAACTCTAGAAAATATGCAGACATGTGGAAAGTGAACAACATGCTCCTGAATGAACAGTTGGTCATAGACAAAATCAAAATGGAAATCAAAGAATTCCTAGAAATGAATGAAGATGACAATACAACATATCAAAATTTGTGGGATACAGCAAAAGCAGTGTTAAGAGGAAAGTTGTGCCTTCATCAAGAAACTGGAATGGCAACAAAAACATATCTAATGATCTAAAAATTAATCTCAAGGACCTAGAAAAACAAGAACTAACCAAACACAAAATTAGTAGGGAAAAAGTAATAAAAATTAAACAAGAAATTAAACAAAATTGAATTTTAAAAATCATATAGATCAGTGAAATAAAGAGCTGATTTTAAAAAAATAAACAAAAATGATAAACTTCTGGCCCAACTAACCAAAAAAAACCCAAATTAATAAAATCAGAGATAAAAAGATGTTACAACAGATACCACAATATAAAAAGAATCATCAGGAATACAAGCAGCTGTATGATAACATTGGAAATTCTAGAAGAAAGTGATAGATTTCTATATACATACAATTTTACTAAAATTGAGACACAAAGACACAGAAAACAAATAGTACAAAAACCAAGATGGAGATTAAATCAGTAATAAAGACCCATCCAACAAAGAAAAGCCCAGGACCAGATGTCTTCACTGCTGAATTCTGCCAAACTTTAAAAGAACTAATCCCAATTCTTATACTACTCAAAACAATGGAAAGGGAGGGAATCCTCCCAATTCCTTCTATAGGCCAGCATCACCTTAATTCCAAAACCACAAAAAGACAGAAACAAAGAAAGGGAACTACAGACCAGTATCCATGTTGAATAAAGATGCAAAAATCCTCAACAAAATACTAGTTCATTGAATCCAACCAAAAAATCAAAAAGATCATCTACCCAGATGAAGTGGGATTCATCCCAGGAATACAGGAATAGTTCAACATACAAAAGTTAAAAAATGGGATATATAATGTTAACAAATTTAAGAATAAAAACTATATGCTTATCTAAATAGATACAAACAAAGCATTTGATAAAATGTAATGTTTCATGCTTTACTAAAAAACCTTAAGCAAATTGGGTGTAGAAGGAACATTCCTCAACAAAATCAAGGCAATGTATGACAAACCCACAGCTAGCATCTTCTTGAATGCAAAAAAGATGGAATCATTTCCACTGAGATCCAGAATCAGACAAGGATGCCTAATCCCACCATTAGAATTCAATATAATTTTTGAAGTTTTAGCCAGAGGCATTAGGCAAGAATTAAATCAAAGGGATACAAATTAAAAAGGAGAAATTCAAATTATCTGTGTTTGCAGATGACATGATCCTGTATAAAGAGTAACCATAGGCTCCACTAAGAGAATTTAGGGGGACCCAGTGCTGTGGCACAGTGCGTTAATAGCCTGAACTGAAGCAGTGGCATCCCACATGGGCACCAGTTCAAGACCCAGCTGCTCCACCATCCAATCCAGCTCTCTGTGGTGGCCTGGGAAAGCAGTAAAAGATAGCCCAAGTCCTTGGGCTCCTGCACCCACATCGGAGACCAGGAGGAAGCTCCTGGCTTCTGGCTTCAGATTGGCGCAACTCCGGCCATTGTGGCCAACTGGGGAATGAACCACTGGATGGAAGACCTTTCTCTCTCTCTCCCTGACTCTCCTCTCTCTCTGTAACTCTGACTTTCAAATAAATAAATAAATCTTTAAAAAAAAGAATTTGAGAACATATAAGAGAGTTTGGCAAGTGGCAGGATATAAAATCAACACACAAAATCAATCACCTTTGTATGCACAGAAAATGCCATGACTGAGAAAGAACTTGTAAGATCAGTCCCATTTATAATAGCTACAAAAAAGTTAAATACCTGGACATAAATTTAACTGTGGATGTAGAAGATTTCTGTAATGAAAAAAACAGGACATTAAGGAAAGAAATAGAAGACATAAAAAGTGGGAAAATCTTCAATGTTTAAGGATTGAAGAATTAATATCAGCAAAATATCCATACTACCCTAAGCAATTTATAGATTCAATGTGATCCAAACAAAATACCAAGGACATTCTTCTCTGCTCTAAAAAAAAAAAAAAAGAAAAGATGGCCCTGAAATTCATAGAGAAACACAAGAGAAGCCATGTAGCTAAAGTTATCTTTTTTTTGACAGGCAGAGTGGACAGTGAGAGAGAGAGACAGAGAGAAAGGTCTTCCTTTACTGTTGGTTCACCCTCCAATGGCCGCCACGGCCGGCGTGCTGCGGCAGGCGCACCGCGCTGATCCTAGTCCAGGAGCCTGGTGCTTCTCCTGGTCTCCCATGCGAGTACAGGGCCCAAGGACTTGGGCCATCCTCCTCTGCACTCCCAGGCCACAGCAGAGAGCTGGACTGGAAGAGGAGCAACTGGGACAGAATCCGGGCCCCTGACCGGGACTAGAACCTGGTGTGCCAGCACCACAGGCAGAGGATTAGCCTATTGAGCCACGGCACCAGCCGCTAAAGTTATCTTAAACAATAAAAGTCAGAAGCATCACAATACCAGATTTCAAGACATACTACAGGGTGGTTATAATCAGAGCATCCTGATACTGTCACTTAAGTAGACATGTGGACCAGTGGAACATATTAGAATCCCCACATTTACAAATAACTAATCTTTGACAAAAGAGCTAAAATTATTACCTGGAGAAAGGACAGTCTCCTTAGCAAATGATGTTAGAAGAATTGAATCTCCACATTTAGAAGTATGAAACTAGATCCCTACCTTCACTCTACAAAAATCAACTCACAATGAATCAAGGATGTAAAACTAAGCCCTAAACTCATCAAATTAATAAGGAAAACATAGGGGAAGCAGTCCAAGACATTGGCCCAGGTAAAGACTTCTAGGATAAGAATCTAGAAGCACAGGAAATAAAATTAAAAATAGACAAGTTGGAATACATCAAGCTAAGAAGATTCTGCACAGCAAAGGAAACACTCAACAAAGTAAAGAGTCAAATTATAGAATGGGAGTAAACGTTTGCAAACTATGCATCTGATAAAGGATTAATATCCAAAATAAGTAAGAGCTCAAGAAACTCAACAACAACAAAGCAGTCCAGCTAAGAATGTACAATGGACTTAAACAGGCATTTTCAAAAGATGAAATACAAATGGCCAACAGGTTTTTTTTATCTTTTATTTTACTTTTTTAGTGCTCAGGATCACTAACCTTCAGGGAAATGCAAATAAAAATCACAATGTGATATCACCTCACTCCAGTTGGAATGGCTGTCATCTACAAATCAAAAATAACAAATGTTGTTAAGGATGTGGAGAAAAATGTACCCTAATACACCGTTGGTGGGCATGTAAATTAGTACAAGCATTATGGAAGACAGAATGGAGGTACCTCAAAAAACTGAAAATTGATCCCAAAAGTAGGAGCCATCCTACTCCTGGGAATTTACCTAAAGGAAATGAAGTCAGCATATAGTTATCTCTACCCCCATGTTTATAGCAGCTCAATTCACAATATCTAAATATGGAACCAACCCAGGTATTCATCAATTGATGATTAGATAAAGAAAATGTAGCATATATATATACATAATGAAATATCACTCAACCACAAAAAAGAATGTAATTCTGTCTTTTGCAACAAAAATGAATGTAACTGAAGACCATTATGCTTAGTGAAAAAGCCAACCCCCCCAAAAAAATATCAAATAACATGTTATATCTGATTTGTGGTAGTGAATATATAGAGAGGGAAAAAAGTATGCAGTGTACATGAGTGAAACTGACATCTTGAGATAAGATTATAATTTATAGCCTTGTCTCTATTTCTGTATAATTGTGATTTTTCTACTTGTTGAAGCCTTTATTTAGTAGAGAATTAAGCCTGTGATTAAAAAGTAAAGTATGCCATCACAAAAAATTAAAAGGTTAACAAAAAGAAAGAAAAGGAGGAGGAGTGAGGGAAGGAGGGTCACATAATTCTGTGCTTAAAACTGAATAGATGAAATCTATTCTCTTATATAATGAAAAAAAGAAAATATTTCAGTCAATAAAAAGCCTGCATTTTAGCATCAAACATGATACTCTGCCTCTGTATCCTTACATACATATCTATTAATTACATACCTTTTGAAAACTTCAAATCTTCAAAATTATAAAACAGATTGAAAAATAAATGCTAAAGAAAGAGGCCCCAGGGGAGGGAGCAGCACATACTGTAAAATACACTCCACTTGGGACATCACCATACAGTGCTCTCTGCTGGTGACAATTTGTAATGTTACATGACCACGAAACCCCCAGTGGCTAAGAGCTTATAAGCACACTCAACAGGTATAGTGTTTTTGTCAATATGTGCAGATTTTTCAGAAAGATATATCAGAGACAAATAACATCATAACTAGTCAGTGCTTCACAAAAAAGAAAGAATGTATATCTGTATTTTGGCTTCCTTATTAATATCTTGATTTAGATATAATTGCTCAATTGTGAACTGAAATTGATCACTTGGAGTAGTGAGATGGCATTGGCACATGCCACCTTGTTGGGATTGAATTGGAATCCCCTGGTATGTTTCCAACTCTACCAACTGGGGCTAAGAGTCAAAGGGAGCACATAAACAAGTCTAGTATCTGCTAACACCAACCGATAGAATAAATAAAGGGGAGAGTGATCCAACATGGGAAGTGAGATACTCAGCAGACTCATAGAATGGCGGATGTCCTAAATAGCACTCTGGCCTCAGAATCAGCCCTAAAGGCACTCGGATCTGGCTGAAAAGCCCATGAGAGTATTTCAGGCATGGAAAGCCAAGACACTCTGGCAAAAGATCTCTGTGAGTGAGATCCCAGTGGAAAGAACAGGTCTTCAAAGAGGGAGGTGCCTTTCTCTGAAGGGAGGAGAGAACCTCCACTTTGACTATGACCGTGTCTAAACAAGATAAGAGTCGGAGAACTCAAGGGGCTTCCATAGCCTTGGAAACTCATAACTGGTGCATGGGGAGATTACTGATGCCATAAACAGGAGTGTCAATTGGTAAAGTCAACAACAGGAGTCACTGTGCACTTACTCCTCATGTAGGATCTCTGTCCTTAACGTGCTGTACACTGAGGCTTAATGCTATAACGAGTACTCAAACAGTATATTTCACTTTGTGTTTCTATGGGGGTGCAAACGACTGAAATCTTTATTTAATGTACACTAAACTGATCTTCTGTAAAAAAAAAAAAAAAAAAAAAAAAGAAAGAAATTATCAATTCCCAACTTGACTCTCACTGGGATTAAACATGACAATAGGTCTGATCTGATTTCATCATCATTTAAAAAAAATCATCTATTATTTTTCACTTTATGTTTCCGTGTGGGAGCAAACTGTTGAAATACTTACTTAAGGTATACTAAGCTGATCTTCTGTATATTAAGATACTCGAAAATGAATCTTGATGTGAATGGAAGGGGAGAGGGAGTGGGAAGGGGGAGGGTTGTGGGTGGGAGGGACGGTATGGGGGGGGAAGCCATTGTAACACATGAGTCGTACTTTGGAAATTTATATTCATTAAATAAAAGATAAAAAAAATTAAAAAAAAATAGATATAATTGCTTTAACTGTCTAGAGGAGTTGCTAAAAGACACTATGTTCTAAACCATGGATATCTGTTTTTGTGTGTATCTATTTGTTTATATTTAGTTTTTGTATATTGTTTAAAGATGCAAACTATGTATATCCTGTTACTTAATACTTTCCTACTTTATTATACTTTTTTATGAAATTTAAGAAGAGAAAGTAGGCAGTCAATTTTGTTTGAATACTAAGGCCAAGTGAAATCTATCACACCCTATTTAATCCTTTAGCTAATGTAGTCTGAGGTATTTTTTATTTTAATGCTTCTGTTTAGAAAATATCTGCATACATATTATGGAGATTGAGGCCACAAACAAAATGTGAAGATAATAGTGTCCTATTCTGTTTATTTTGTAATTTTGTGTTTTTACCAGGAAAACAGTACATTTCAGAGAAGTTTCCTTGTTTGATGATTATTGATATTATTCTATTGCATACTAAGTCTTTTCAAAAGTGTTTGTGCTATTTTAATGCATAACAATATTTTTAACATTATTTATTCAATTTTATCTGAAAGGCAAAGTGATACAGAAAGGGACAGAGAGAGCAAGAGATCTTCTGTCTTCTGGTTCATTCTCCAAATGGCCAGAACATGCAGGTCTAGGCCAGGTCAAAGCCATGAGTCATGAAACTCCATGGGTGGCAGGGGCCCAAGCACTTGGGCTATCTTCCAGTGCCTTCTCAGGTGCATTAATAGGGAGCTGGATTGGAAGTGGAGTAGCCAGGACATCAACCAGCACTCTGATAGAGAAAACCAGCATCACAAGTAGCAGCTTAACTTGCCTCACCACAATGCTGGTCCCCAGTGCATACTGATCTTAACTGACTAACCGATTTACTTGTTTTGTCTTTTTTTAACTTTTATTTAATAAATATAAATTTCCAAAGTACAACTTTTGGATTATAGCACCTTTTCCCCCCATAACCTCCCTCCCATTCCCAACCATCCCATCTCCCGCTCCCTCTCGCATCCCATTCACATCAAGATTCATTTTCAATTATCTTTACATACAGAAGATCAATTTAGTATGTACTAAGTAAAGATTTCAACAGTTTGCACCCACACAGACATACAAAGTATAAAGTACTGTTTGAGTACTAGTTATACCATTAATTCACATAGTACAACACATTAAGGACAGAGATCCTACATGAGGAGTAAGTGCACAGTGACTCCCATTGTTGATTTAGCAATTGACACTCTTATTTATGGCGTCAGTAATCACCTGAGATTCTTGTCATGAGTTCCCAAGGCTGTGGAAGCCTCTTGAGTTTGCCAACTCCTATCTTATTTAGACAAGGTCCTAGTCACAGTGGAAGTGTTTTGTCTTTTTAAAATTTAGTTTTTGTTTCACTGATATACTTTTTTCCCAAATTAATGAATAAAATTTTGTACTTATTTTGCTCCTTAAACCAGTTAATTTTTCTTGCTGTATGTGTTGTTAAAACCAATTGGCGGGGCTGGCACCGTGGCTCACTTGGTTAATTCTCCACCTGCAGCACCGGCATCCCATGTGGGCACCAGGTTCTAGTCCTGGTTGCTCCTGTTCCAGGCCAGCTCTCTGCTGTGGCCCAGGAAGGCAGTGGAGGATGGCCCAAGTGCTTGGGCCCTGCACCCGCATGGGAGACCAGGAGGAGGCACCTGGCTCCGGGCTTCGGATCGGCACAGTGCGCCGGCTGTGGCGGCCATTTGCAGGGTGAACCAACAGAAGGAAGACCTGTCTCTCTGTCTCTCTCTCAGTCTAATTCTGCCTGTCAAATAAAAAAAATTGACATGCATATTCCAACATTTTTATTTTCCTAAGCACTCCTTTCACATTTATAATTAATGTCCATTTTTTGTAACTTCACTAACATTCCTAATCACAAGACATATTTCTTCATTGGTTTTGTACTTGAATACCAATTTTATTACCTGGTCCCTATCCAGAACTTAATTTACTCTGAATTGTTGCTATATTTCACCTGAAAGAGAACAGCAAACCCCTGGTGATACTGTTGTCTTTTACCAAGCGCATAATTTGGGACCTTGGAGTTATGGAGTTAATTTAGTTCACAATCATTCTGAAGCACATACTAAATGAGGTACATTACATACAGCCCTCTAGAGGGGACACAAAAGGATCATTCTCCACCTTTAACACATTCATATATTCATTATAAAAATACTCAGAAGAAGTAAAACCAACTATTCCTCAAAAGTAATCACCCCAAAATGGCATAGTTTATTCATACAATGATGCAGCAAAGTTTAATCAGTTCCTACTATGTGCCTGTCACTAGCAAGGTTCTGGGAGTGCAATAAAATCATGCCTTACTGGCCTTTTGAAAAAGTATTGATCTATCTATTTGTTTATTTTAAATGGAAAGAGAGAGGTCTTCCAACTGCTGGTTCACTCCCAAAATGCCCACAACAGCTTGGGCTGGACCAAGCCAAAGCCAGGAACTGAATCTCCATCTGGGACTTCCACATGGGTGGCAGGTACCTAAGTACTTGGACCGTCATCCTCTACATCCCAGGTGCACTAGTAGGAAGATGGATCAGAAGTAGAGTAGCCAGGGCTCAAAACAGCACTTGAATATGTGATGTGGGCATCCCAAGCAGCTACTTAATCTACTGCACCACAACACTCATCCCCTTCTGGGCCATTGAAATGTGCCCTGAGAGGCTGATGATGAACTGAAATAACAAGTGTGCTGAACACTACACAGGACAGGCTTTGAATGCTTTCAGAACAGGCAACATGGAAACCCAACCTAAGCACAACGACCAGAGGTTTCCTTAGGTTAATGATGTTAACACTAAAGAGATCAATCATGTTGGGTAGGCAAAGTGAAAGGAGAAACACAGGAACTGGGTAACTATTGGCTAAAGGGATACTTAAATTGGTGCAAGGGTAGCCTTGGGAAAGATAGTATATAATTCAATTTTTAAAAATGTTTCAAAGCATTAGCTATGTTCTCTTGAATAATTCTGTGTGCTAGGAAGGACATGAATGGGTGTAAATGACTGAGGAATATTTTCTACATGGAAAGAAGAGCTCAACAAAGAATGAAATGCAAAATTATCACTGTGTATTGGATTGACCATGGAAGAGCAAATGGTTAGTAAAGTGAAATGAGGTTGCACAGAAATGATGAAAATTAGTGACACTTTCACTGTCTAGGGAATTATGTTCTAGAAGGTAAAACATACAATGAATGGGAATAAGAGGAATTAGAGAGCAGTAGAAAAATCCTTGCAAAACTGTGAGTATTATTGCCTGAATTTGAGTAATGCAGCACATGCTATTGGTGCCCTGCCCAAATCCCTCTGGCACCCCCATTCCTGTTTCCATACATACCACATACTGCGTCTAACAAGCATCTGTGACTTGGGCTTTCTGTGGCCACAGAGGCTTGCCTCACCTATCTATGACCAGAGCTAGAAGTTGGGGTGGGGGTGGAGGGGTGGTATGAACACCCTTAACCAGTGAAGGATGGTTCTACTCCACTTCCTTGTCCCAGCAGAGTGGGCGATTCTGGGGCATGTTCTGCTCCATCTTCCAGAGACCCCTAGCAGAACAGAAAACCAAGTTCCTGCTAACAGCTGTGTTCCCCTTTCTGTGTTACCTCTCCACTCTTTTATCAGTCTTTTTAGAATCATCTCCCAATAAACTGATTCTACCAAATGCTTGTCACAGGATCTGCTTCTGGGGGAATCAAATTAGAAAAGAATGAGGATATTCTTTAGGAATCAGCTGCCTGCTTCCATGAGAAACAGCCAACTCTGTTTTCCCCGGATAACAAAGATAAAGCTTCTAAATTATGTTCTGTTTATCCACTAACTGAAGAGTTAGGGTTCACACGAATTCTAACAATGAAAAAATGATCCCACATTTACAAAATTTGCAGAAATACGAGTGCTTTACATAATTGTGTTCCAGTCACTGATCCTAGCAGGTTTTGATTTCTGTCTCACAATCAAAGTACCTGCACAGACTCAAGACGTCTCCTCTTTAATGAAGGTCTGAAAGGCACTGGAAGGTCTGGAAGACTCATCTTATAGGTAAGGGACTGAGGCGCAGGAAAAGAAATGATTTCCACACAGGTCACACAGGTGGTGAGTAGAGGCCGGGGATTAAGACTTGGCTTCCCTGTCTCTGTCAAGTGCACCCTTCCCAAAGCTGTCTGCCAGTAGAAAAAAAAATTCTCCAAAAACTAATAGAAAACTGTCATATATATATGATGTATATCAACATATATATATATGTATATCTATGTCTATATACTTTATATCTATATCTGATATCTCAGACCCCTTTGAAAGCAGTTGCCTAAAGTGCTAACAAAGCAGCAGGTTTTAGAACAGTCATTCATAAAATTCTAAAAAAAAAACTTGTCTTCTTGCCATGTGTTATTTTTTTCTGGATTGAGAGAAAACAGAAGTTAATGTGTGAAAGAAGCAGTTCTTACCCTCTGGTAATGATAAAGTATGTATCTGAATGACCTTTGTTATTTAATAGAGACAAGGCCATTCAATTAATACAAAGAATAGCCGTTAGCTACTTATCAAAACACCATGTGCCAGAATTCAGAAGTGAAAACAAAATAGTGAAAGATAGATTAGAACTGAATGCTTGTAGAAAAAGGCCACAAGGACAACGAGTGTTGCCTTTGGTGAATGTTAATGTAGTTGTGTTGTGGAAACTAATTTAGGCCCACAAAATCAAATGTGTAAGAAGTGCATCATTTTTATTAGTCTATAACTGAAATTAATTTCCCTATCAAGCTTGGTCCCTCAGGTGCAAAACTCAATTTCTGTCAAATCATGACCTTCTACCAGGGTTGTGTCTAAGTATCTGGGAGGTCTTGCAATATGCAAGAGCTTAGGTTAGCAAGCCAAGGGGTTGCAAGGAGAGCTTTGGGTCTTGGCTATCATTCCTTACATTTTCTTTCTCCATCAGCTCACACTGACCATCCTGCTATTTGAGATTCCCTGGCTCTCTGTGCCACGTTTGCAGCATTTTGGTCTCCCTGAGAAAGTGGCCTGTTCCTCATGCCATGATATAAAGGATGGAGACTCTGGAGGAACTTAAGCAGGTCTACCCACGGGGACACAATGCATGACATTTCATCTGCTCTTGCACCATGGAAAAACAGGCAACTTGATGCTTTCCCAAACCCTGTTCAGGAAGGAGGCACCAGTCTCCACTAGGTCTCTTATTTCTAGCCACTTCCAGGCCCTGGGACTCAGGCCGTAGAATACATGCAGAAGGGTTTCCAGGGAACAATCAACCTTTAGTGCCCTTACCTCCCCCAGGCCATCCACCACCCCAGTCTAGACTCTGTAATTGGAAACATTAACCTTGGCTGATTCTTCCAAATCTTACCTTGTAAACTGACATCAACTTTTGAGAATTCCAAAAGCCAGAAGTATTACTTTTTTGTGTGTTTGATGTCTCATGGGTTGGCTGCTAAAACAAAGAAAATGCCATGGAATAAGAACAAAAACTAAAAAGTAGAAGACTTGTCAGCAATTAGTATATTAAAATATGCCTCCAGGGACAGTGATACAAAATTTAATTATTATTCTACCATTTCCTGTGTAACATGAGATCAAAGTTAATTAAAGTTGACACTTGTAAATCATAGTCAGTCTCTGAAAATTCTAAGCCATTTCCAATATTGCATGGCAGCATTTGTGAAAATCTTAGCAAGAAGCACTAAGAATCTTCCACAAATAAAAGAAAAGCTTAATGTTGATAAACTTGCCCCATCACCACCACCAATGAGCTGAAGGGCTAGCTCCAACCCACTAACTCCCTGAAGGCTAAACGTCTCTATCTCACAATAGTTAACCTATTGGTGTGAGTATCCCCTGTTGGTTACGTCATTACAATTGTTGGAGTGGACCAATCTTCAATGCAGTGCTATCTGAATCCACATGATACTTACCTTTTCATTTCAAAGTGCTGAGAAAGGAAGATTCCAACCTCTTGAATTTCAATGCACAGGAACCAGCACTGATGCACTTCTAGTGGCAGAGCTGGGGCTGGAATTCACGTATATTTATTATGTGTTTTGTTTTGTTCTGTCTGAGCTTTTTCTTGTTTTCACCCCTTGAGCCAGGCTGAGAAGAGGGTTAACCTTTAGCAGAAACATGTGCAAGTCTTAAAGCTGTTCACTTCTTAATTCTTTAAGAGAACTAGGTATCATCTCAGTAGATGATGGTATTAGATTGGAACATGAAATATTTATTTAAATTTTATGGAAATAACATTTTTTTCTCAGAAAGCAACAGCAGTCAGTGTTAAAGTTAGTTTTCTTTATACAACAATCTTATTTAGCAAGAAAGCATTTCTTAGAAAATAATTTCTAAGCTAGAGACACAATCTTAATTAAGTTGAAACCATTTAATATAATAGAAGCTACAAATAACTGTTTTGTGAATATCCTTCTCAGGTCAAAAATAATTGGCTAAAACAACTTCCTGAAATTATACCCATTTTGAATCTCACTATATCATACAACTGAAAGCTAAATGAATTTCTGTGTAGTAGCCTGCTGCTAAATGATATGTGTAAAAGGCTAAATGTCATTTAATTGATAAGCAACTAAAAACTCAAGTAGCCTGTAAGCCTTAAGCAACTGAGTATACTTCAAAACAATCAGCTAAAATCTCATCATTGATCCTAAAATTACACTATAGCACACACAGGGTGCTGAATGAAGTTTGTCTATTTAAAAATTGTTTTATCTTTTAAAAGTTTTATTAACATACACTAGTTGTATGTTTTATGGGGTACAGTGCAATATTTCAACATATGAACATAGAGTAAAACAATCAAACCAGGCAACTTGTCTTTCCATTTCCTTATCTTTGGTGGAAGTAGGGAGGAGGCAAGTGGTTCATACCAACTCCTCTTTTCCAGTTCTTTACAAAAGATATACTATTATCACTACTAATAATAATATCTACAGTCATCTCACTGTAATATGGAACCCTGGAATTGTGACTTCATCTGACTGTATTTTGGTTCCTATTTTCCAACCTCCCGCCATCCCCCTCTCCCAGCTTCCCAAACTCTAGTAAACAGTGTTCTATGTTAAAATGCATTATTTTCTTCTTTCCACGTGTGAGAGAGTGCATATAATATTAGTCTTTCACCTAAGATAGTGTTCTCTAATTCCAGTATCAGGATGTTAACCCTTTATCGGTTGCATATTTTGCAAATATATTTTCCCATTATGTCGATTGCCTGTTCACTTTGCTGAGTGTTTTTACAGTACAGAAGCTTCTCAACTTGATGTAATCTGGTTTGTCAATTTTGGCTTTGATTACCTGTGCCTCTGGAGTCTTTTCCAAGAAGTCTTTGGTTATGCCAATGTCTTGCCTATGTTTTCTAGTAATTTGGTGGTATCAAGTTGTAGATTTAGGTCTTTGATCCATTTTGAGTGGATTTTTGTAAGGTGTAAGGAAGGGGTCTAGTATCACACTTCTGCCTGTGGAGATACAGTTTCCCTAGCACCATTTGTTAAAGAGACTGTCCTTGTTCTGCCTCTTCCTGGTCTCCCATGCATGTACAAGGCCCAAGCACTTGGGCCATCCTCCACTGCTTTCCCCAGGCCACAGCAGAGAGCTGGACTGGAAGAGGAGCAACCGGGACAGAATCCAGTGCCCCAACTGGGACTAGAACCCGGGGTGCCAGCGCCGCAGGCAGAGGATTAGCCAAGTGAGCCGTGGTGCCGGCCGATGATATGATTTTTATTCTTCACTTGTTGAACCATCCCTGCATCACTGGGATAAATCCACATTCATCATGATGAATGTTGTATTTGATGTGTTGTTGGATTTGAGTTGTTAGTATTTTGCTGAGAGTTTTTGCTTCTAAAATCATTAGGGATATTAGCCTATAGTTTTGTTGTTGTATCCTTATCTGCTTTTTTTTTCCCTTGTCTGGTTTTGAAAACAAGGTAATACTAACCTTGTAGAATGTGTTTGGAAATGTTGTTTCTCTTTAAACTTTTTGGATTAGTTTATGAAGAGCTGGTATTAATCCTTGTTTAAAAGTCTGGTAGGATTCAGTAGCAAAACCATCTGGTCTGGACTTTTCTTTGTAGGAGAGCAACTTTTGATAACCGATTCAATTTTGTTACTCACTGTTGGTATATTCAAGTTTTTTATGTCTTCATGGTTAATTTTTGGTAAGTTATATGAAGTTTACATGTTTTATCTAGATTTTCCCATTTATTGGCACATAGTTATTCATAATACTTACTAATGATCCTTTTTATTTATGTGATAACATTTATAATATTTCCTTTTTTACCTCTGATTTTATTTATTTGAGCTTTTTTTCTTTTTTTAGTCTATTTAAAGGCTTATCCATTTTGCTTATCTTTTCAAAACATCAATCTTCAAGTCATTGATCTTTTGCATATTTTTAGTTTCACTTTCACTTACTTCGGCTATATTCTTAAAAAAAAAATAAAGGTTTATTTGAAAGGCAGAGTTACAGAGAAAGAGAAGAAGAGAGAGGGAGAAAAAGGGAGAAGGAGGAAGAGGGAGAGGGAGAAGGGGAGAGAGAGAGAGAGCGAGAGAGAGGTCTTCCATCCATGGGTTTACTTCTTAAATGGCTGCAATGACTGGCTTGGGCCAGGAATAAAGCCAGGAGCCAGAAACTTCCTTTAGGTCTCTAATGTGGGTACAGGGGCCCAAGAACTTGGACCATGCCCCACCTCTTTCCCAGGCACGTTAGCAGGGAGTTGGACGGGAAGTGGAACAGCCGACATCCCATCTGCAAGCCGTGGTTTTAACCAACTATGCCATAATGCTAGCCCCTTTGCTCTATTCTTAATCATTTCTTTCTAATAACTTTGTTTGTTCTTGGTTTTCTAGATCCTTGAAATGCCATGTAACGTTATTTATTTGATATATTTACCTCTTTTTTAATATAGGCACTTATTACTATAAATTCCTTCTCAGTACATTTGCTATACCCATAAGTTTATGTACATTGTATTTTCACTTCCTTTAATTTTAAGAAATTTTAAAATTTCCATTCTGACTTCTTCAATGACCCTGTTGTTTATCCACAATAATATTGTTTAACATTCAGGTATTTGTATGATTTCTAAAGTTCTCTTGTTGATTTCTAGTTTTATTCCATTGCGATCAGAAAATATACATGATATTATTTTGATTTTTTGAATTGTTTAAATTTGGTTTGTGACCCAATATATGATCTCTCTTGGTGGAGGTTCCATATGCTGATGAAAAAAATGTGTATTCTGCAGGTGCTGGGTGGAATGTCCTATAGTTGTCTTTTCTTAGATAAATTTGTTCTAAATTATAATTTAATTGTTTTTTGTTGATTGTTTTATCTGGGTGATTTGTTCATTGATGAAAGTACAGTGTTGGAGATCCACACTATTATTGTAGTGGAGCCTGTCTTTTACTTTAAGTCTAACAATGTTTTGTTTTATGAATTTGAGTGTACTGGTATTAACTGCATATGCACTTAAAATTGACCTATCTTCTTATTGAATTTATACTTTGATCATTATATAGGGACTTTCTTTGTCCCTTTTTACTGATTTTCTGTTAAAGTTTATCTCTTTTTATATAAATAAAGCTATTCCTGCTTGCTTTCAATTTCTAGTTGCATGGAATATCTTTTTCCATACTTCTACTTAACTGATAAAGTAAGTTTTTTGTAATAAAGTGAGTTTCTGGCAGGCAGCATAACATTGCGTCCTATTTTTGAATCCATTCAGCCAATCTGCAACTTTTAGTTGGAGAATTTAAAATATTTACATTTAAAGTTATTATTGACAAGTAATGACATAGTCTCATAATTCAAAAAAATTTCTTATATTTCTTTTGAATACTTTGTTCGTTTTCTAGTGCATTTTATGCTTTCACACATTTTCATGTTGGTTGTTATCTTTCTTTTGCTTATGTGTGTAAGACTCCCTAAAACATCTTTTGTAAGGCTGGTCTTGTTGCAGTGAATTCACTCAGCCTGTGCTTGTCTGGGAAGTCTTTATCTCCCCTTCATTTACAGAAGATAACCTTGCTGGGTGAAGTATTCTTGGTTGACAATTATTTTGTTTCAGAACTTGAAATATTTCATTGCATTCCCACCTAGCCTATAAATTTCTGTTGAAAAATCTGGTGTTATTCTAATGAGGGCGTCCCCTAAAGGTGACTTGGTAGTTTTCTCTTGCAGATATTAGAATTGAATTCTCTTTGTGTTAGACATCTGAGGGTTTGACTATAATGTATTACAGTGATGATCTTTTCTGATCATGTCTATTAGGGGCCTGTGGGTCTCCTGTACTTGAATGTCCATAACATTCTCCAGATTGGGGATATTTCTAGTTTTTATGATACTGAATGTGTTTTCTAAGCCTCTATTTCTTTCTTCATACTCAGGAATAACCACAATTCAAATAATTCCTGGTGTAATGGTGTCCCAAAGGTTTTGGAGGCTGTCTTCATTCTTTTTATCCTTTTTGTTTTTGTGTGATTGGGATATGTCAAAACTTCAAGTTCTATTATTCTTTCTTCTGATTCTGTTGTTGAGGCTTTTAACTTTATTTTTATTTGATTTATTGAGTTCTTCATTTTCAAGACTTGTATTGGGTTATTTTCAAGCTCTTTGCTGAATTTCTCATTCATGTCCTGCATTGTTTTCCTAATTTCATTCAACTTCTCATCTGTATTCTCTTATGTCTCTTTGAGCATCCTTACAATCATTCTTTTTTAATACTTTGTCAGGCATTTTGTCAAACTCCTTTTCTTTGGAGTCTTGTTACTGAAGCATTATTGTGTTCCTTTGTAAACATTATATTGCCTTGCTTTTGTATGTTTCCTATGTGTTACTTATGCATATGGTTGAATAGTTGTTTCGATCACTTTTTTTAACTTTTATTTAATGCACATAAATTTCCAAAGTACAGCTTATGGATTACAGTGGCTTTCCTCCCCATAACTTCCCTCCCACCCGCAACCCTCCCCTTTCCTACTCCCTCTCCCCTTCCATTCACATCAAGATTCATTTTCAATTCTCTTTATATACACAAGATCAGTTTAGTATATATTAAGTAAAGATTTCAACAGTTTGCACTCACATAGAAACACAAAGTGAACAATACTGTTTGAGTACTAGTTATAGCATTAAATCACAATGTATAACACATTAAGGACAGAGATCCTACATGAGGAGTAAATGCACAGTGACTCCTGTTGTTGACTTAACAAATTGACATTCTTGTTTATGGCATCAGTAATCACCCCATGCTCTTGTCATTAGTTGCCAAGGCTATGGAAGCCTTTTGAGTTCACCAACTCTTATCATACTTAGACAAGGCCATGGTCAAAGTGGAAGTTCTCTCCTCCCTTCAGAGAAAGGTACCTCCTTCTTTGATGACCTGTTCTTTCCACTGGCATCTCACTCGCAGAGATCTTTCATTTAGGTTTTTGTTTTTTTTTGTTTGTTTGTTTGTTTGTTTTGCCTGAGTGCCTTGGCTTTCCATGCCTGAAATACTCTCATGGGCTTTTCAGCCGGATCCGAATGCCTTAAGGGCTGATTCTGAGGCCGGAGTGCTGTTTAGGACATCCGCCATTCTATGAGTCTGCTGTGTATCCCGCTTCCCATGTTGGAGTTTCGATCACTTTTAACAACTTCCATGGTAAAAAGGATTTTTCTTGAAGAGGTATCTTCAGGCATCAGTTTGGCAGGCTTCTTTGGCTTTATTTCCAGTTGGATACTATAGTATAGTCCTCCTGTATCTTTTCACAGCAATTGATGGCAGCAGGAGTGGGGACATAAGATGTTTCTCTCAGATCTATCAGGGGTGTGTTAGTCCTGGTAGCAGTCCATGGAGTATGGTCCAGGGTCACAGGGGCATTAAGCCTCATGTCACTAAGGCTGGGGTTGTTGGATCATTGGTCTGGAGTCCTGGTAAGGTCGCTTGGTTTCCTATGTTGACAGGGTCACAGTCAGGGCCATGAAAGCCCTGGCTCCAAGTTCAGAAGGGGCCCTCAAAGTCCCTGCAATGCCAGTCCCAGGTTCCTGTGTAATGTCTTGGAAACCATCAACCTTTACTTTCCCCAAGCAGACAGTTGTTCTCTGTGTGCTATACTGCTTCAGATTGAGGAAGCAATGGAGTGAGCAGTCCTATAGCCACCTTCAACACAATGCTATATCACATGCAGAGCTGAAAGTCACCCCTGCCACACACACACACAGAGGAAGACTACTACAGAATGGGATAAGACAAAGACCCACTTTAATATGGACTGACTGCTGCTAAGGTGGGCTTGTGGCTTGCACCTGCTGCTATCAACCACAGGTGATGCTTGCCAGAATATAAGTACATTTGATTGGGGTTATACATGGGACCACAGCAGGTCCACAAGCTCCAGGGAAGTGGTCATTAGTATCTGCAGAGTGATGGTTTTATCAGATCCAAGACACAGTCCTGTGCTCACTTGGCTCCCTATTTCCAGTAGGTGAAATCTGACTCCTTGTTGCCTGCCCACAGTCAGAGGAGGGATAATGAAGGGAGGCCCTTGGTCACCCAGGCTTAACCTAAGTTGTGTTGCATCTGAGTTTTGTGGGTGCAGAGCCCTGCAGTGTCTTGTGGATGTGTATGAACCCTCCCCACCCCGCCCCAGAGGCCAAGCATGATACAGGCTGAAACATTTGTCCCACTAGGGTACTGGTCTTTGCCTGATACCATGACAGGGCTAGAGCTTGTGTCTGCAAACACTGACCTGGGGATAGAGACCTTTGGGATTTATCTGGTACTGGCTCTCACCAGAGCAGGCCCACATCAGAGTGTCAAAACAAAGTCCTAAGTTCACTTTCCCTCTCTATTCCCCACTGGCTAGAGACTTTCATCACTCCCTGCCAGAGGTGGAGGTGGGGTGGGAGAGGCTCTAACCTGAGTCATAGCAGAATCTCACAGTCACCAAGTCCTGTGCAGATTTAGGTGTACATCAGGTTTACACAATGTTGGCACTGGTATGAGTTCATCCCACATGGACACAGGTCTACATCTGATGCCAACACTGAACTTCAAGACAAAGCCCTTCATTCACTTTCCCACCCTGTTCCACAGAGGCTAGAGTCCTCCTCCACTATTTGCCAGAGCTTGGCAGAGCCGGTGAAGGTGGACCCTTGGCCTAAGGTTCAGCCTGCAGGACTGAACTGGGGCCAGAGGCTGGGAGGCCCTATCCAATTCTAGGTTTCATGGTAGCAGGTCTGGTGCTGAGTTTCAAGTCTGGAGTCTTCTCCTTATTCCCCCTTCATCCCCCAGCATCCTCCATGCTGTGCTGCTTGAATCCAGAGAAGGACTGATGCAGAAAATGTCTCTTCTTACTGTAGTATGAAACTAGGCCATGTGGACTCCCCTGGCTTCCAGGGATCTTGTGAGGGTGACTGGATTGTGACTAGCTGTCCAAATTGGTGTCTCGGTGGAGAGATTGTTGGAGTGTTGTACTGAGCCACCACCTTGCTCCACCTCCTGAACTTTGTCTTTATGCACAAAGAGACTTTGTTAACTTGGAGAGAGGCTTCATAACTCTTTTGTGAACTAGTATTTGTTGAGTAACTTCTTGGGACAAGTTACCATTCTAAGCATTATGAAGCAATAAAAAACATAGTAAAACTAGTCCCATCCTTAAAGTAGTTTTCTAAATATTTCTCAAGGTTGCACTTTTTAATGTTAAATTTCTAAAAATGAATTGTAGACATGAGATAGAGCATCTTGACAGACACTGTGGCAGGCTCCTGTTCCTCGGCAACCTCTGGCTGATGATCACAGTGGCTGCTATTTTCAGTGGAGAAGAACTCCTCCGTTAGCTCTGTGGCCCATTTATGGAAACCTTATATTTTCTTTACTGATTCATAGCAAAAGTGAGAGAAACCTGAATGTTTAAATGTTATGTATTAACAGCTGAGAAAAAGAAGAGAAGTCTCATACACACACACACACACACACACACACACACCATGGCACAAGATAGTAGGGCTTAGGTTATCTATATCTATCTATCTACCTACCCGTGTGTGTGTGTATTTATCTTCAACTTAGAGATTTATCTCCCTGCCTAGCTCCTAGTCGTAGTCTGTGTGGAGTGGCTACCTCTAAATTTTACCCTTGGTAAAGTCAAAGTATTTTATGTTCATCAGGTAGTAGACAAATTAATTATGATCATGGGCCTTGAGATCTGAAAGAAATGAACTCATATCCCACCTTTGCTACGTATCAACATGGATTTCAACCAGTAAACACCTATAATCCTCAAGGGAATTTCACAAACAATGCCTGCTTCAGTTTTTTTTTTTTTTCAGAATTAAAAGAAATAACAAGTTGTTGGGACATAGTAGAACATAAATACATAATAAACAATAATTAATATCATCATTGTAATAACAATTGTCTAAAAGTCCAAAAGTTAGTATGACCCAAAGTGAGTAGAATTCCCTCTTTCCTTAACCAAAAGTTGCCATCTCAGCTTCCATTTTCTGTCTCAGAACTTCCTTCTTCCCAAGTAATTGGTACCAAGAAAGTCTCTTACCACCAGAAAAAGACTATGGTATATTTAGCAATAGTTCTAGTGGACAGAAAACAGAACAATTCACTCAATAAAATACACTAAACACAGAAATTCATTTGACATAAGTGAGAGAAATTCAGAATGTACTTGGAAATAGAATTAAAAGATGTTTATTTTATTTGATGTAAAATTTTGAAATGCATACATATAGGAGTCTTCAACGGATTCAAGAATATGTGTATTATTAAAACATTACTCATGGATTTGAAATATTTTTCCACAAAAGTTAGCTTCTCTTTAATTCCATTTTCCATGATCTTTCTGAAGTACTCATACAGATATGTATACTGACAGGAGATAATTTAGTTACAAATGCATGACAGGTTAAGCAATAATTAAGAAATAGTTCAAGGCTTCCCATGATTAAATAGTAAATACAAATAAACAGAGATTTAAGGGACAGAGGGATTGATAAATGGTATGCTTTTTAAAAAGGCTTTCTTGTCATATTAGTTTTAGGAAACCTGATTTAGAAGAGATAGTTTATTATTGGAAAACTTAATAATCTATAATAAACTAATATTCACTCTGGAGCTGAAATAGGGGTATATAACTTGTAATATTTCCCTAATTTATCTGTGGACTTTCAGAAGCATGTGATCTTTTTTCCTTTTAATTTTTTTGGAGAAAGGATGGCCTTGAACTTGTGTCCTGAACGTTGAACAAAACACTTATAAATTTCAAAAAGCATTATTATTCTAGGAGGTAGATAGCTCTATGGTTTCTAACAGGCTGGCAAGCATTAATGGGAAAAAGATTTAATCTCCTTGAAGAATGATTAGGATGGAACATTCAAAATAAGAATTAAAAGGAAAAATAAACAAACTGATATCCAACTACTTCAAGATATTTTGTACATGTTCATTTATTTCTATCCTTCCATTTTCATTCACACAAAATTTTAATATCCAACAGGGATATGGGATGGCTCCTAAATATAAGGTAACTTCAAAATATTCATTGAAAAAACCTTAAAAGAAGTTTATTTAAGTTCCAAAAAATTGTGAAATCCATCCATACAAGGGATCTTCAAAAAGTCCGTGGAAGTACATGTTATGCTGGTGAGGATGTGGAGAAAAAGGGACACTAATCCACTGTTGGTGGGAATGCAAACTGGTAAAGCCACTATGTAAGACAGTTTGGAGATTTCTCAGAAACCTAAATATAACCCTACCACATGACCCAGCAATCTCACTCCTTGGAATTTACAGAAAGGAAATTAAATTGGCAAATAAAAGAGCTGTCTGCACCTCAATGTTTATTGCAGCTTAATTCACAATAGCTAAGACCTGGAATCAACCTAAATACTCATCAACAGAAGACTGGATAAATTATGGGATATGTACTCTATAGAATACTAAACAGCAGTAAAAAAAAAATAAAATAAAATCTGGTCATTTGCAACAAAATGGAGGAATCTGGAAAACATCATGCTGAGTGAAATAAGCCAGTCCCAAAGGGACAAATATCATATGTTCTCTCTGATCAGTGACAACTAACTGAGCACCTAAAAGGAAATCTGTTAAAGTGAAATGAACACTATGAGAAACAATGTCTTGATCAGCCCTTGTCCTGACTGTCGAGGAACAACTTACTATTTTATTCCTTTTAGTATATTTTGTTCTACTTAATACCATTAGTTGAACTCAGAATCATCCCTTAAGGCATTCAGATCTGGCTAAAAAGCCCATGAGAGTATTTCAGGCATGGAAAGCCAAGACAATCTGGCAAAAAAAAGAAAAAATGACCTAAATGAAAGATCTCCGTGAGTGAGATCCAACGGAAAGAACAGGCCATCAAAGAAGGAGGTACTTTTCTCTGAAGGGAGGAGAGAACTTCCACTTTGACTATGGCCTTGTCTAAATAAGGTCGGAGTTGGTGAACTCAAGAGGCTTCCATAGCCTTGGCAGCTCATGACAAGAGCCTGGAGTGATTACTGACATCATCAATAAGAGTGTCAATTGTTAAATCAACAATGGGAGTCACTGTGCACTTACTCCCCATGTAGGATCTCTGTCCTTAATGTGTGGTACTATGCAAATTAATGGAAAACTACTACTCAAATAGTACTCTATACTTTGTGTGTCTGTGTGGGTACAATCTGTTGAAATTACTTTAGTATTAATTAAGTTGATCTTCTGTATATAAAGATAATTGAAAATGAATCTTGATGAAGAATGGGATGGGAGAGGGAGTGGTAGATGTGAGGGTTGCGGGTGGGAGGAAGGTTATGGGGGGAAAAGCTGCTATAATTCACAAGTTGTACTTGGGAAATTTATATTTATTAAATAAAAGTTGAAAGAAAAAAGAACTAACTACATTTCTTCTCAGGTTGTTCAAAGCAATTGAAAAGGAGGGGATCCTCCTAAATTCTTTCTTTGAAGCCAGCATCACCTTATTTCTTAAACCTGAAAAAGATACAACAGAGAAAGAATACTGCAGACCAAGTTCCCGGATGAACATGGACACAAATATCTTCAACAAAATTCTGGCCAATCTAATCCAACAACAGATTGGATTCACCTGGACCAAGTGGGATTTGTCATGATATGGAAGGATTGTTCAACATTTGCAAATCAATCAATGTGATACATCACATTAACAAACTGAAGAACAAAAGCTATATGATTATCTCATTAGATGCAGCGAGGGCATTTGATAAAATACAATACTCTTTCATGATTAAAACTCTAAGCAAACTGGTTATAGAAGGAATATTCCTCAGCACAATTGGGGCAATTTATGTCAACCCATGGTTAGCATCATGTTGAATGGGGAAAAGTTGGAAGCACTCCCACTGAGATCCAAAACAAGGTAAGGATTCCCACTCTCACCACTGCTATTCAATGTAGTCCTGAAAGTTTAAGCCAGAGCCATTAGACAACAAAAGTAAATCAAAGGATTCAAATTGGGAATGAGGAAGTCTAGCTGTCTCTATTTGCAGATGACATGATTCTGTTTATAGGGGATCCAAAAGACTCCACCAAAAGACTATGGTAATTCATAGAAGAGTTTGGTAAAGTAGCAAGATATAAAATCAATACACAAAAATCAACAGCCTTTGTATACACAGGCAATGCCATAGCTGAGAGAGAATTTCTGGGATCAATCCTATTCACAATAGCTACAAAAAGTCAAATACCTTGGAAGAAATTTGGCCAAGGATGACAAGGATCTGTACTAAGAGAATTACAAAATATTTAAGAAATAGAAGAAGATACAAAAAAAATGTAAAAATCTTCCATGTTCAAGGATTGGAAAAATCAACATCATCCAAATGTCCATTATACCAAAAGCAATTTACAGATTCAATACAATACCAATCAAAATACCAGATATTCTTCTCAGATCTAGAAAAAATGATGCTGTAATTAATTTGAAAACTCAGGAGACCTTGAATAGCTAAATCAATCTTGTACAACAAAAACAAAGCCAGAGGCATCACAATACCAGATTTCAAGACACACTATAAGGCAGTTGTAATCAAAACAGCCTTGTACTGGTACAAAAACAAATGGGTAGACCAATGGAACAGAATAGAAATGCCAGAAATCAATTCACGCATCTCCAACCAACTTACATTTGACCAAGGAGTTAAAACCAATTCCTGGAACAAGGACAGTCTCTTCAACAAATGGTGCTGGGAAAACTATTTCCACACACAGGAATATGAAGCAGGATCCTTACCTTACACCCTACACAAAAATCGATTCAAAATTGATTAAAGAACTGAATCTATGACCCGATATCATCAAATTACTAGAGAACATTGGGGATACCCTATAAGACATTGGCACAGGCAAAGAGTTCTTGGAAAAGACCCCAGAAGCACAGGCAATAAAAGCCAAAATCAACAAATGGGATTACATCAAATTCAGAAGTTTCTGTACTGGAAAGGAAACAGGGAAGTTAAGATGCAACCAAAGAATGGGAGAAATTACTTGTAAACAATGCAACTGATAAAGGATTAATAACCAGAATATATAAAGAGATCAAGAAACTCCACAACCACAAAAGAAACAACCTAGTTAGGAAGTAGGCCAAGGACTTGGTAGTACATTTTTCGAGAGAGGAAATCCAGATGGCCAACAGACACATTGAAAGATACTCAAGATCACTGGCCATCAGGGAGGTGCAAATAGAGGCCACAATGAGGTTTTGCCTCACCCCAGTTAGAATGGCTTTCATACAGAAATCAACAAACAACAGATGCTGGCGAGGATGTGGGGAAAAAGGTACACTGATCCACTGTTTGGTGGGAATGTAAACTGGTAAAACCACTATGAAAATCAGATTGGACAGCACCCTGGCCTCAGAATCAGCCCTTAAGGCATGCAGATCTGGCTGAAAAGCCCATGAGAGTATTTCGGGCATGAAAAGCCAAGACACTCTGGCAAAAAAAAAAAAATGACCTAAATGAAAGATCTCCACGAGTGAGATCCCAGTGGAAAGAATGGGTCATCAAAGAAGGAAGTACCTTTCTCTGAAGGAAGGAGAGAACTTCCACTTTGACTTTGACCTTGTCTAAATATGATAAGAGTTGGTGAACTCAAAAGGCTTCCATAGCATTGGCAACTCATGACAAGAGCATGGGGTGATTACTGATGCCATAAACAAGAATGTCAATTTGTTAAGTCAACAACAGGAGTCACTGTGCATTTACTCCTCATGCAGGATCTCTGTCCTTAATGTGTTGTACATTGTGATTTAATGCTATAACTAGCATTCAAACAGTATTTTTCACTTTGTGTTTCTATGTGAGTGCAAACTGTTGAAATCTTAATATATACTAAACTGATCTTGTGTATATAAAGAGAATTGAAAATGAATCTTGCTGTGAATGGAATGGGAGAGGGAGCAGGAAAGAGGAGGGTTGCGGATGGGAGGGAAGTTATGGGAGCGGAAGCCATTGTAATCCATAAGCTGTACTTTGGAAATTTATATTCATTAAATAAAAGTTAAAAAAAAAAAAAGAAATCCAGTCCTTTGCAACAAAATGGATGAAAATGGAAAACGTCATACTTAGTGAAAAAAGCCAGTCCCAAAGGGACAAATACCATATGTTCTCCCTGACCTGTGATAACTAATAGAGCACCTAAAAGGAAACCTGTAGAAGTGAAATTGACACTTTGAGAAGCAATGACTTGAACAGCCCTTGTCTTGATTGTTGAGGAACAGGTTTTTTTTTCCCTTAATGGAGAATGGGACTGGGAATGGGAGAGGAGGAGGAATGGTGGGAATGCTGGTGGGATGGCAGACATGATGGGACGAATCACTATATTCCTAAAGTGGTACTTAGGAAATTTGTACTGATTAAATAAATAGTTTCTTTAGGAAAATAAAAAACAAAGTAACAGTTAAACTGTGTAGACCCACATCAGCTTTAGTTTAGTTGTTATTGGTGGTTGACAACCCCACTCCCTCATTTATCAAATAAGAAACATGGTATCTGGGCACTGTGATAAGCTGAGGATTGTAGAAGCATTTAGTGATACTGATATGGCCAGTCCTTTATTGTGATTGTTGTCGCTTGTCAAGTTGTAGGCAATGCTGAATCTGAGAACATGGAAAAAGCAATATGGGAGAAAAACAGCCTGGGGTCTGGAGCTTAAACGCCTTTCTATAGCAGGCCTTGTAGGGGTGAGCACAGCCTAAGTCATGATGTCTAGAGAACAGGTAGCGTCAGCTGACACTGCTGGCACCCCCATCTAAGGGACTTGGGAGGGCATTGATTGTTCACCATCCAAAGGTGAACAAAGATAGGGTTAATAATCTGTACACTGTTGGAAAAGAGCATACGTGATGCTATTTTACAATGTGGTTTATTAACTCATGCCTAATGAAAGAGAAATGCACATACAGACACACATTCATACACATGGTGCGAGATGGTCCTTAGGGGAAAGGGTGCCTGCCTGTGTGAATCACACAACAGCTGCCCATTTCTGCATATCCCAGCCGCATCCCAATCTCCCAGTAATTACCTGCCATCTGGGTTCTCAGCCACACCCACCTGGGCACCAGTGACTGACTCAGCCTAGCAGAATTAGAAGCTTTGCCCCTGTCCACTTACAAGTGGAACCTGGAAGCCACCCAGAACTGCCTTAAGTCATCGAGTCTGGAGGTCAACAGAATCCTCCGTGCCAGGAAGAATATTACATTTCAGCTTCCCTAACTAACCCTCATGTCACAGCCAGCTTGCCTAGCCGACACTTCAGTTCAAGTTGGCAGTGCTTGGTTTCACTTGCAAGAGTCTTCCCTGCTGCTGGGGAATCAGGAATCCATCTCTGAACACCAGGCCACTAACTGGGGGATGGGACCCTTCTCATCTGGTGGGGAAGGCTTGGAAGATGGTCGAGTTTTAATCCCCAAGGAGAAAAAGGTGGCAAGGAGCAATCAGTGTGTTAGGGATTTAGCCAAGCAGACTGTACTGAAAGGCAAGATCCCAGTCATGGTGAGGATCCGGAGAGTAAAAAACCCATGTGCAAAAAAGTGCAAGTTAGGAAATCTTAGATGAAGATTGCTAGGAAGACCTCGGTTCAGTGAACACAGGACGTGGATAGCTAGGTAATTTATCCAGATGTGACAAACACCAGGCTCAGGTCTACAGTGCTGAAGCATTCATTAAACTTGTAGCCTGTGGTAGGGTCAGATCAGGCAGCAAGCATGGCTGAATCCAGGGGCTGGAGTTTCTGGGTACCCTTGAGAAGAACTGGACAAAACTGAGCTACTTTTCTTTTGTGGTGTTAAAATAGCAACACTCCTCATTAAGGCCTCATTGAATGCTGCCATTTTTTCTCTACCACTTTCAGGGCATCTGTCTTTTCACTCCTTTCTTCATGTGCTGGCTAACATACCTAATGCTTAGAAGAAAACTATAAAACAAGGCAGTGATGTGATCATTTCTGTTGTGCCATTGGTGGGGTGGGAAGCTTTATAGAACAAGACTGTCAATCCCTGGTGCATTAGAGTTCAGGAGTGTCTGACTGAAAGAGCCCAGAATCCTGAGTTCCTCCTACCGGAACAGGGGGTGAGCTCCTTCACCAAGAAGTCTGGCTCTGGTGTGGGTTACCCACACCCTCCCCAACACCTCCTCCAGCACTGCCTCAGCTGTCCCTGTGGGGCTGTACCCTTTGCTGTTCCCCAGCATTGCTTTGCCCCTTGTCCTCTAGGGCTCCTTCTTGCACGTTTATCACGTGGTGCTGATTCTTGTCCACGTCCGTCCTGCTCATGACCTCGCAAACCATATCCCTGCATGATTTCAACATCTCTCAAACAACCTACAGCTCTGTTTTCAGAATTTTTTCCTACTAAAAGCACTAGGAAAATAGATTAGCTTCTATTTCCAAGCATATAGCTCTTTGTCCTTATCCTCCATTTTATTCATTCCCTGGAAAATAGATCCCACCTTGAATGCCTCAACTTTCTCTCCCAAAACGTGACTCTTTCCAGATATCCATCAGTTTACTGATTGATTTCAGATTGATCTGGGCCTGATTATCTTTTTTTAAAGATTTATTTATTTATTTGAAAGGCAGAGTTACAGAGAGGCAGAAAGAGGGAGGGAGGGAGTGAGGGAAGAAGAGAGACAGAGAGAGAGAGATTTTTCCATTTGCTGTTTCACTCCCCAAATGGCTGCATTGGCTGCAGCTGGGCCAATCTGGAGCTAGGAGCGAGGAGCTTCTTCTGGATCTCCTATGCGGGGACTATGCTGCTTGCCCAGGCACATTAGCAAGGAGCTGGATCAGAAATGGAATACCCGAGACTTGAACTGGCACCCATATGGGATGCCGGCACAGCATGCGGCAGCTTTACCTGCTATGCCACAGCACCGGCCCTAATTATCTTTTGTTTTGACCTGTAATAATGACCTTTCTCTCATCTGTCTCTCCATGCCTAGTTCCTTAGATGTATGTAATAAATATGTCTCAAATACACCTCATTATTGAGCCTAAGATTGGGTGTCTCCAGCAAAGCTATTGGAGTTACAGTTTGGAGATTCTGCAGAGTGAGTCACCAGAGAGAACTGGCACTTAGAGCAGGAGGACAGAGCTACCACCCCCTGGTCCTCCCCCTAGCCTTCAGCGCCTCCTCCGATGAGCAGGGAGGCTTGGTGAACTTCCCACACATGGAATAATTGATGAAGTGCCTCCTTATGATGTTCATACACCTAAGCACCTTGTAGAGCATTTCTCAGGTAAGCACTCATCAATGGGGGAAAAAGCTGCCATAATTCAAAAGTTGTACTTCGGAAATTTAAATTTATTAAATAAATTTTAAAAAAGAACAGTAGGGAATTTTTTCAAAATTATTTGTTAGGTATGAAAAAATTACAGCACTGCTCATCAGAACTTTCAGGTTCCATATGTGTCCCTCAATCAGAATTATGGTTATGAAAACCCAACATAAAAAGTAAGAAAGGGGGGAGCAATATGGCAAGTGGTAAAGCTGCCGCCTGCTGTGCCAGCATCCCATACGGGCACCGGTTCAAGTCCCGGCTGTTCCACTTCTGATCCAGCTCTCTGCTATAGCCTGGGAAAGCAATAGAAGATCACCCAAGTCCTTGGGCCCCTGCACTGGCATGGGAAGACCTGGAGGAAGCTCCTGGCTTAGGATCGGCACAGCTCCAGCCATTGCGGCCAATTGGGGAGTGAACGAGAGGATGGAAGACCTCTCTATCTCTGCCTTTCTTTTTCTCTATGTAATTCTGACTTTCAAATAAATAAATAAATCTTTTTTAAAAAAATTTTAAAAACCTATTGTGTTTCCCAACTCTCACCTACTATGTTGAAGCTCTTGCCTCATCCTTCACCCCAGCTCTCTTCCAATCTTCCCCTCCCTCGCCCGCATAAACTCACCCAGGGCCTGAGAAGCCCTGTGATCCAGACTCACTCAAGAACTCCAGGGCCTAGCTCTGTGCTCTCTTGGAGATAGCATTCATTAAACTGAGTGTGTGTGTGCGTGTGTGTGGGCGTGTGTGTGTGCGTGTGTGTGATGCTCCTGCTTTCAAGGCATTTACATGTAGTGGAAATGTGAAAGTTGACATTTACTAAATTACCAAATACTTTCTATTCACTGTGCTGGGTGCTCTACATCCATTACAGCACTTGATCTTTGCAGCTGTTTCAAAAGTAGGTATAACTATTCCTACTTCAGAAATTTAAAAAGCAAAAAGGCCTCAGACAGTGAGAGTAAGTAACAGGCATCACCATATACCAAGTATCAGAGACTGATTTTGAACCCATGTTTCCTGGCTCCAGGCCTATAAACTGTCTTCATTTCAAACAAACTACTGTTCCCACCACCATATTTCCAATTCACTCCTCCAGTTCTACCACTCCATCAATCATTCAGCCCCCTGAGACCATCAGCCCATTGATCCTATCTCATTTTCACTGTCCCTCCCCTACTTTCCTCCTTACTCAGCTTGAAATCCATCGTCAATCATCCTAAGCACGGCTTGACTCATGCTTTCACTCTCATTGTGGTTTGTTCCCTTTATGTGCTCAGTTGGTAGAATCGCAATCTTTGTTAAACTCAACACTCCACCTCCTCAGTTGCTTTCCCCAGCTGCTCATGGCTGGAGAGAAATACACCACCAGGAGAAATTTTCTGAACTCTTATGAGCCACAAACTTCTGATCAGCCCTTAATAGTATTCACTTTTGTGATTCTTGGTTACACCATGTGTTTTAATGACTGACTATAACATAAAAACTGAATGAACTAAATGTTGTATTGTTTCTAGTGCTACCCAGAATCAAGCCTATCTGAACATTACGTCTCCTATTTTCCTTTATCTCTCCTTATTCTTTCTGATAACATGAACCTCACTTTTAGAACCAGTGGCCACACCTTTGCTGAACTAACAGAAAGAAACTCGAATGGCTGTTACAGAAGTGTACATGGTCTTTATCTTGGCCAGAGATGGATGGACTGGATGCCTGCCTCTAAGTGTCCTCACAGTTAACACATTTCACTTCTCTGCAGCTCAGGCCCAAAAACCTAATGTCTTCAGGACACACAGCATGAACAAGAACTCTCGCTGTAAACTCACAATAATCAAGCTGGCAACAGACATATGAAACCAGAATCTAACTACAAATAGGCTTACTAAAATCTCCAATATCTGAATGAGGATAACCAGTTCGCCTCCTCCCTTGCATGGGAAGCCAACTCATAAGCTGAAGTTTGCTTGGGAAGCTCAGAATCAGGGGAAAAAGAGTTACCTTAATTGAGTTCATAGCAGCATTCATCCAAGGTAGCCTAAGACATACAGTGCCACGGTACTGATGGCCTCACTGACGAGGCTAGAATTCTGATCACCTCTTAGCCCCCACACTTCCTGGAGATAGTGCCTGGATGTCCACTTGTCAAGACAGGCCTCAGTGATCCTCTTCCCCCTCCCACCGTAAAACTGAAAATATGATTAATTCATTCAGTGTAGTTACTATTAAGTCTCACAGACTTGCAACACATTCTTTTTTTTTTATCTATCTGAGCTAAGTCTCGAAGAAGTTATATTGACTTCAGTATTCTTAAGTAATTTAATAATATGATTTATAAACCTGAAGTTATATATTTCAGATTAGTAACATATTTTGTGTGTGTGTGTGTTTTGATACATTTATTATTTATTTCAAAATAGTTAACAGAGCGGATTTTATGTATTCTCACTGTACACAAATGGTAAAGATTTGAGGTGACTGGTGCTGGGCCTTTAGCGTACCCTCTACTTACACACCCTGCGGTGAGTGAGCTCTAGGTGACATGTCTTGTCTGTGGCTTGTTCCTGGCCTCTAGCTGCATTCCTGCCTTTATCTGGCCTCGGAAAGGTGCAAATGCCCTGGCGAGAGCAGGAGTGAGCTGCAGCCCCTGCAATGCTTCCCAGCTCAGGGGTAGAGAGGCGGCATTGTCCCATCAAACCAGACCACGGCAAGCTGAGAGGGAGGGAGAGTGCAGGACACATGGCCACCGCCCGAGGGGAAAGATCTTCTGGCTGTGATGGGACCTCTCCCCTTGTGGACCCACGCGGGCATCCACCAGCACCCTGTGCGTCACTCAGTTCAGTTTGTTGGGGTTGCCCCACGTCTCAGCCATACCCACCTGTGCCACTAGATCCCTGCCAGTCTCCCAGCCCCGGGCTCACTTCTGCTTCGTGTCCTCGGCCTAGGAGAGGGCCACCTAGCCCTGCGTTCCCCGTTCTCCTCCCCTCACAGAAGGGACCCTCACCTAACCTGTGTGGGAACCCTAAGAAGAAGGGGGCCCACTGACTTTGCTTGGGGTTCTCTTGTTTTTCAAGTTCCCCAGCTGCGGCTCAGGCACTAGGCAGGGCTGGGTCCCCTCCAAGGCAGCCTGGATGGTGAGCAGTTCTCACTCCCACGCTGGCTAGCTGACCTCAGCTGCAGCCGGTCCTGCTGGGAAACAGGCACGGGATGGGGTTCTCCTGTCCTGGGGGCTTGTTCTGCAACAGCAACAGTGCCGCCTGTTAGGAAACTGGTGCAGTTTTAGCCAGGTGGCCACAAGGCCCAGCTACCTGAGCCAGGCTCCACCCCCATCCTAATGGGATTCACTGCTCCTGCTTCCCTGCCCGCCCTCCGGTGAAGTTTTAAAAGGGCCTGTTCCTGAACACACGCTCTCTTGACTCTTCTCTTTCGGTTCCTCTCTCTAGCCTCCTCCTCTGGTCTTTTGGCTCTTGGTTCTTCTCTCTTGGCTCTGCTCTCCTCTCTCCTCTCCTCTGCTCTATCTTCTCTCCTTGCTAGCTCCTCTCCTCTCTATCTCTCTCTCTTTTTTTTTTTTTAATTTAATGAGCATAAATTTCCAAAGTACAGCTTATGGATTACAATAGCTTCCCCCCCCCCCGTAACTTCCCTCCCACCCACAACGCTCCCCTCCCACTCCCTCTCCCCTTCCCCTTCACATCACGATTAATTTTCAATTATCTTTATATACAGAAGATCAATTTAGCGTATGTTAAGTAAAGATTTCCACATGTTGCTCCCACACAGAAACACAAAGTGTAAAATACTATTTGAGTACTAGTTATAGCATTGATTAAACACCTAAGAGTAATTGTGTGTTAATTACAGAGTTCAACCAATAGTTTTAAGTAGAATATAAAATGCATCTTTTGTATTGTTGTGGCTTCCCCCCACCCGACCTCCCTCCCTCCCGTGGCCCTCCCCTCACCCACTCCCTCTCCCATCCCGCCCTTCATCACGTTTCATTTTCAATTACCTTCATATACTGAAGATCAACTTAGTATATACTAAGCAGGGATTTCAACAGGTTGCACTCACACAACCGAACCAGGTATAGGGTATTGTTCCACTAGTAGTGTTGTTGTTGAGTTTCATAGTTAAACATATTAAGCACAGAGATCCTGCGTGGGGAGCATGAACCCAGTGACTCCCGTTGTTGATTTAACAATTGGTACTCTTATTCATGATGTCAGCAATCACCCGAGACTCTTGCTATGAGCTGTCTAGGCTATGCAAGCTCCTTGAGTTCACCAACTCTGAATTTGTTTAGTCAAGGCCATATCACAGTGGAGGTTCCTTCCTCCCTTCGGAGAAAGGCACCTCTCTCCTTGATGGCCTGATCCTTCTGCTGGGGTCTTGTTCACCAGGATCCTTCATTTGGATTGTTTTTTGCCACCGTGTCATGGCTTTCCATGCCTGCGAGACTCTCATGGACCTTTTAGCCAGATCCGAATGTCCCAAGGGTTGATTCTGAGGCAGGAGTGCTGTTTTGGGCTTTTGCCATTCTATGAGTCTGCTGTGTGTCCTGCTTCCCCCGCAAGATCATTCTCTCCCTTTTGATTCTATCTTTCATTATTTTGCAACACATTCTAAGATAACTTAACTCTGACTTCTTATTCATTGGTTTCGAAGGTGAATTCTCAAAGTTCAATTGTATTCCACTTATTTAGAAATTCTCAGGGAATCCCTTTCTGCAGCCTCCGTGAGGATATCAACAGGAGATGTCAGAACAAGGAAGAGGAGGTTTACTTTGGGAGATGAGAAAAACTAGGTAGGATGTTATGATCAATCTTCACCTATGCGCAGGGCTGTTACATCTGGATATGTACCAGAAAACTGATTACAAAGGAAAATTCAATTAATGCTAGCAAAGATCTCCCCAAATTTCCCATGTGTCTTTGCATTCTTTTCAAAGAATGGTCATTATACTGAAATGCTCCTATTTAATCCATATCACCCTTGCAAAGTCTGGTAACAAAGTCTGGTAACAAAGAAATAATTTTATAGTAATTATCTTTTTGGTTCAAAGTGATCTAAAGCCATCTTCATCATCAAGAGCATTTGTGATATTCATGTTCCCGCAGTGTAAAAAGCATGATATCAAGGATATTGTTTTCTCTACTTTGTCTTTTTTGCACCTTCAATTTATTTTCTTGGAAATCTGGTCAAAAATGTAGCTTACTGCTTCTAAACTCATTATTAGTACAATAAGATAATTTTCACAGAATGCAATAACAATGGATGGAATTCAAAGTACTGATGTCTACATTAAGATCATATTTTCAACTAAAAGAGTCTTTTTTTAAACTTAATTACAGAATACCAGTTAATTCTTCTGAGTAGTTAGAGTCTGTATTATAAGTAATTAACTCATCCGACCCTCCCTCCTCTTTTTTAACACCGTGAGCTACTGTTGATAGCTCCGCATCAGATGGGCTTCTGCTTGCATTTGACACATGCAGCACCCAATCTCAAAAGCAGCACTCTGGCTTCTAAATGTACATGTGCCTCCAGCTGGCGCCGCGGCTCACTAAGCTAATCCTCCGCCTTGCGGCGCCAGCACACCGGGTTCGAGTCCCGGTCAGGGTGCCGAATTCTATCCCGGTTGCCCCTCTTCCAGTCCAGCTCTCTGCTGTGGCCCGGGAGTGCAGTGGAGGATGGCCCAAGTGCTTGGGCCCTGCACCCCATGGGACACCAGGAGAAGTACCTGGCTCCTGGCTTCGGATCAGCGTGGTGCGCCAGCCGCAGCGGCCATTGGAGGGTGAACCAACGGCAAAGGAAGACCTTTCTCTCTGTCTCTCTCTCTCACTGTCCACTCTGCCTGTCAAAAAAAAAAAAAAAAAATGTACATGTGCCTGACTCTGTGGAGAACTTCTCTGCTTGGAGACTTCCTGCACAGACTTGGATTTCCCATGGAAACACCACCAAGGTGATCTTCACCATCTGCCCAGTGTTTCTGGGGAGGCATCCCAAGCACATGCGGTGGGGGAGAGAGTTGATGCACCCTTCACGTTGGGCTCGGCAATTTTTTCCACCCACCGAGCCAGTAAACTGCACAAATCTCTGGCAGGCAGCCACTTTTCAGTTTTCTCAGAAGCAGAGAGCAGTTCCCCTGTATTTTAAAAAGGCAAATGCTGCCTTATTCAACCTAATCATTACTTAGCAAATGAGAGCAAAGAACTGAGCCTGCTGCTTTTTATTCCTGAGAAATAAATATGCCTGGGCAACGTTCTAAATGCTTCAGCTTTTCTTTTCCAAAGGACAGAAAAGTAGGGTAGGAAATGGGCTGTCCTTAAGAGGAGCCACCCACCTTCTGAGTGAGAGCCAGAATGTGCTATTTTTATTTCATCCTGGAACTCCCAGGCAACATTTCATCAAACCTAGTACCAGGCAGCCCTCCTGTGAATGCATGGGAAAGCACCCAGTTGTCATCCATTTAAAGTCACAAGCATTCACTTACAGCAGAAGCAGATCTGAAATTGATGACTAGCTCTTCTAGTATCTATGGCTAGAGTTCCTTGCATGATGTTGAATTGTGGCCATCTGCAGAAGGCAGGCCCAGGTGTCAGGTCAAAGCGGAAGGACTGGACCACTGAAATTGAAGAAGTCTTGGGAAAAGATCTCCAGGAGCAAGGAAAGAAATCCCAAGTTGGGTGAACCCTTCTTCTTGGAAGATATTTCTGAAGAAAATTTACTGAGACTCATCTTAGCCATGTGATCAGTGTATTTATTTTTTTTGCTACCTTAATATACAGTTGCTGTGAATTATTTTTTGATGTCAGTATTAGTCTTCAATTCTAATTTGCTCAAAGTTGTCCCTCTTATTTCCACAATGGTTAGTTAATTAATTTATTTTATTTTTTTTAACTTTTATTTAATGAATATAAATTTCCAAAGTACAGCTTATGGATTACAATGGCTTCCCCCCACAACGTCCCTCCCACCCTCAACCCTCCCCTTTCCCATTCCCTCTCCCCTTCCATTCACATGAGGATTCATTTTCAATTCTCTTTATATACAGAAGATCCGTTTAGCATACATTAAGTAAAGATTTCAACAGTATGTTCCCACACAGAAACATAAAGTGAAAGATAATAGATGATTTTTTAAATGATGATGAAATCAGATCAGACCTATTGTCATGTTTAATCCCAGCGAGAGTCAAGTTGGGAATTGCTAATTTCTTCTTTTTTTTTTTTAACAGAAGATCAGTTTAGTATACATTAAGTAAAGATTTCAACAGTTTGCACCCCCATAGAAACACAAAGTGAAATATATTGTTTGAGTACTCGTAATAGCATTAAGCCTCAATGTACAGCACATTAAGGACAGAGATCCTACATGAGGAGTAAGTGCACAGTGACTCCTGTTGTTGACTTAACAAATTGACACTCTTGTTTATGGCATCAGTAATCTCCCTATGCACCAGTCATGAGTTTCCAAGGCTATGGAAGCCCCTTGAGTTCTCCGACTCTTATCTTGTTTAGACAAGGTCATAGTCAAAGTGGAGGTTCTCTCCTCCCTTCAGAGAAAGGTACCTCCTTCTTTGAAGACCTGTTCTTTCCTCTGGGATCTCACTCACAGAGATCTTTCATTTAGGTGTTTTTTGGTTTTTGTTTGTTTGTTTGTTTTGCCAGAGTGTCTTGGCTTTCCATGCCTGAAATACTCTCATGGGCTTTTCAGCCAGATCGGAATGCCTTTAGGGCTGATTCTGAGGCCAGAGTGCTGTTTAGGACATCCGCCATTCTATGAGTCTGCTGAGTATCTCGCTTCCCATGTTGGATCACTCTCCCCTTTATTTATTCTATCGGTTAGTATTAGCAGGAACTAGACTTGTTTATGTGCTCCCTTTGACTCTTAGTCCTTTCATTATGATCAATTGTGAACTGAAATTGATCACTTGGACTAGTGAGATGGCATTGGTACATGCCACCTTGATGGGATTAAATTGGAGTCCCCTGGTATGCTTCTAACTCTACCATTTGGGGCAAGTCAGCTTGAGCATGTCCCAAATTGTACATATTTTCCCTCTCTTATCCCCACTCTTATGTTTAACAGGGATCACATTTCAGTTAATTTTCAACACTTAAGAATAACTGTGTATTAATTACAGAATTAAACCAGTCATATTAAGTAGAACAGACAAAAAAACTACTAAGAGGGATAATGTATTAAGTTGTTCATTAACAGTCAGGGCTATGCTGATCAAGTTACCTTTTCTCATAGTGTCGATTTCACTTCAACAGGTTTCCTTTTTGATGTTCAGTCAGTTGTCACCGATCAGGGAGAACATATGGTATTTGTCCCTTTGGGACTGGCTTATTTCACTCAGCACGATGTGTTCCACATTCCTCCATTTTGTTGCAAATGACTGGATTTCGTTGTTTCTTACTGCGGTATAGTATTCTAAAGAGTACATATCCCATAATTTCTTTATCCAGTCTATTGTTGATGGGCATTTAGGTTGGTTCCAGGTCTTGGCTATTGTGAATTGAGCTGCAATAAACATTAGGCTGCAGACCGCTTTTTTGTTTGCCAATTTAAATTCCTTTGGGTAAATTCCAAGGAGTGGGATGGCTGGGTCGAACGGTAGGGTTATATTCAGGTTTCTGAGGAATCTCCAGACTGACTTCCATAGTGGCTTGACCAGTTTGCATTCCCACCAACAGTGGGTTAGTGTCTCTTTTTCCCCACATCCTCGCCAGCATCTGTTGTTGGTAGATTTCTGCATGTGAGCCGTTCTAACCGGGGTGAGGTGAAACCTCATTGTGGTTTTGATTTGCATTTCCCTGATTGCTAATGACCTTGAACATTTTTTCATGTGCCTGTTGGCCATTTGGATTTCCTCTTTTGAAAAATGTCTATTGAGGTCCTTGGCCCATCTCTTAAGTGGGTTGTTGGTTTTGTTTTTGTGGAGTTTCTTGATCTCTTTGTAGATTCTGGTTATTAACCCTTTATCAGTTGCATAGTTTGCAAATATTTTTTCCCATTCTGTTGGTTGTCTCTGCACTCTCCTGACTGTTTCTTTTGCAGTACAGAAACTTCTCAATTTGATGGTACCCCAATAGTTGATTTTGGCTTTGACTGCCTGTGCCTCCCGGGTCTTTTCCAGAAATTCTTAGCCTGTGCCAATATCTTGAAGGGTTTCTCCAATGTTCTCTAATAACTTGATGGTGTCAAGTAATAGATTTAGGTCTTTAATCCATGTTGAGTGGATTTTTGTGTAAGGTGTAAGGTAGGAGTCTTGCTTCATGCTTCTGCACTTGGAAATCCAGTTTTCCCAGCACCATTTATTGAACAGACTGTCCTTGCTCCAGGAATTGGTTTTGGACCCTTGATCAAATATGAGTTGGCTGTAGATGTTTGGGTTGATTTCTGGTGTTTCAATTCTGTTCCATTGGTCTATCCATCTGTTTCTGTACCAGTACCATGCTGTTTTGATTACAACTGCCCTGTAGTATGTCCTGAAATCTGGTATTGTGATGCCTCCGACTTTGTTTTTGTTATACAAGATTGCTTTAGCTATTCGAGGTCTCTTGTGCCTCCATATGAATTTCAGCACCATTTTTTCCAGATCTGAGAAGAAGGTCTTCGGTATCTTGATTGGTATTGCATTGACTCTATAAATTGCTTTTGGGAGAATGGACATTTTGGTGATGTTGATTCTTCCAATCCATGAGCATGGAAGATTTTTCCATTTCTTGGTATCCTCTTCTATTTCTTTCTTTAAGGTTTTGTAATTTTCATCGTAGAGATCTTGAAAGTCCTTTGTTAAGTTTATTCCAAGGTATTTGATTGTTTTTGTAGCTATTGTGAATGGGATTGATCTTAGAAGTTCTTCCTCAGCCATGGCATTGTCTGTGTATACAAAGGCTGTTGATTTTTGTGCATTGATTTTATACCCTGCTACTTTGCCAAACTCTTCTATGAGTTCCAATAGTCTCTTAGTAGAGTTCTTGGGGTCCCCTAAATAAAGAATCATATCATCTGCAAAGAGGGATAGTTTGAGTTCTTCCTTCCCAATTTGTATCCCTTTAATTTCTTTTTCTTGCCTAATAGCTCTGGCTAGAACTTCCAGAACTATATTGAATAGCAGTGGTGAGAGTGAGCATCCCTGTCTGGTACCAGATCTCAGTGGAAATGCTTCCAACTTTTCCCCATTCAATAGGATGTTGGCTGTGGGTTTTTTCATAGATTGCTTTGATTGTATTGAGGAATGTTCCTTCCAAACCCAGTTTGCTTAGAGTTTTCATCATGAACGGGTGTTGTATTTTATCAAATGCTTTCTCTGCATCTATTGAGATAATCATATAGTTTTTCTTCTGCAGTCTGTTAATGTGGTGTATCACATTGATTGTCTTGCGCACATTAAACCATCCCTGCATACCAGGGATAAATCCCACTTGGTCTGGGTGGATGATCTTGCTGATGTGTTGTTGCATTCTATTGGCCAGAATTTTATTGAGGATTTTTGCATCTATGTTCATCAGGGATATTGGTCTGTAATTCTCTTTCAATGCTGCATCTCTTTCCGGCTTAGGAATTAAGGTGATGCTGGATTCATAGAAAGAATTTGGGAGGACTCCCTCTTTTTTGATTTTTCTGAATAGTTTGAGAAGAATTGGAGTCAGTTCTTCTTTAAATGTCTGGTAGAATTCAGCAGTGAATCCATCTTGTCCTGGGCTTTTCTTTGTTGGGAGGGCCTTTATTACTGTTTCAATTTCTGTCTCAGTTATGGGTCTGTTTAGGTTTTCGATGTCTTCCTGGTTCAATTTAGGTAGGTTGCATGTGTCCAGGAATCTATCCATTTCTGATAGGCTTCCCTGTTTGCTGGCATACAAGTCCTTGTAGTAATTTTTGATGATTCTTTTTATTTCTGTGGTGTCTGTTGTTACGTTTCCTTTTTCATCTCTGATTTTATTGATTTGGGTCTTTTCTCTCCTTTTTTTAGTTAGTTGGGCCAATGGGGTGTCAATTTTGTTTATTTTTTCAAAAAACCAGCCCCTCGTTTGGCTGATTTTTTGTAATTTTTTTTGGATTCAATCCTGCTAATTTCTTCTCTGATTTTAATTATTTCCCTTCTCGTACTAGATTTGGGTCTGGTTTGCTGTAGGTTTTCTAGATCCTTGAGGTGAATTGAAAGCTCATCTATTTGGTGCCTTTCCAATTTCTTGATGTAGGCATCTATTGATATAAACTTTCCTCTTAACACTGCTTTTGCTGCGTCCCATAAGTTTTGGTATGTTGTGCTGTTATCCTCATTTACTTCCAGAAAATTTTTGATTTCTCTTTTAATTTCTTCTATGACCCATTGTTCATTCAGGATATGTTGTTCAATCTCCATGTGTTTGCATATGCTCCAGGGATTCCTGAGTTGCTAATTTCCAACTTCATTCCTTTATGGTCTGAGAAGCTGCATGGTATGATTCTAATTCTTTTGAATTTGCTGAGACTTGCTTTATGGCCTAGTATGTGGTCAATCCTAGAGAAGGTTCCATGTACTGCTGAGAAGAATGTAAAATCTTTAGCTGTAGGATTGAAAGTTCTGTATATATCTGTTAGATCCATTTGGGCTATAGTGTCGTTTAAATCTACTGTATCCTTGTTGATCTTCTGTCCTGTTGATCTGTCTATTTCTGAGAGTGGAGTATTGAAGTCCCCCAGTACTATTGTATTGGGGTCTAAGTCTCCCTTTAAGTCCCTTAAGAAATCTTTTCGATAAACCGGTGCCCTGTAGTTAGGTGCATATACATTGATAATTGTTATATCTTCTTGTTGTATTGATCCCTTAATCATTATATAGTGTCCCTCTTTGTCACTCTTAACAGTTTTTGTGGTAAAGTTTATGTTGTCCGATATTAAGATCGCTACGCCTGCTCTTTTTTCATTTCTGTTGGCATGGTATATCTTTTTCCAGCCTTTCACTTTCAGTCTGTATGGATCTTTGTTGGAAAGATGTGTTTCTTGTAAGCAGCAAATAGATGGGTTTTGTTCCTTAACCCAATCAGCCAATTGATGTCTTTTAACTGGACAGTTCAGGCCATTCACGTGCAATGTGACTAATGATAAGTGGTAACTTTGCCCTGCCATTTGCCAAAGATAAGTTCTAATATATGCTTTGAATTCCCTGTGATCTTTTGCTGTGAGCTTTCCTTCCTTTACCTTCTTTCATATTGATGACCGTGTTTCTGTGTTTCTGTGTGTAACACATCTTTAAGCATCTTTTGCAGGGGTGGACGAGTGGTGACAAATTCTTTCAATTTCTGTTTGCTGTGAAAAGTCTTTATTTCACCTTCATTCACAAATGATAGCTTTGCAGGATATAATATTCTGGGCTGGCAGTTTTTCTCTCTTAGTACCTGGGCTATATCTCGCCATTCCCTCCTAGCTTGTAGAGTTTCTGATGAGAAGTCAGCTGTGAGTCTGATTGGAGATCCTCTGAGAGTAATCTGACGTTTCTCTCTTGCACATTTTAGGATATTTTCTTTATGTTTCACTGTGGAGAGTTTAATTACAATGTGTCGTGGTGAGAATCTCTTTTGGTCATGTTTATTAGGGGTTCTGTGAGCTTCCTGTACTAGGATTTCTCTGTCCTTCTCCAAACCTGGGAAATTTTCTGCTAATATCTCACTAAAAAGGCCTTCTAATCCTTTCTCCCTCTCCGTGCCTTCAGGAACTCCTAGAACCCGAATGTTGGGTTTTTTAATAGTATCCTGAAGATTCCCGACAATATGTTTTAGATTTCTAATTTCCTCTTCTTTTCTTTGGTCTGACTGTATCCTTTCCTGTTCTCTGTCTTCTAAGTCCGATATTCTCTCTTCTGCTTCACCCATTCTGTTTGTAAGGCTCTCTATTGTGTTTTTCATTTGATCTATTGAATTCTTCACTTCATTATGATTTCTCGTCACTAACACAGTTTCCTGTTGTACTAGTTGTTTCATTTCATTTTGATTCCTCCTTAATATTTCATTTTCATGAGAGAGATTTTCTACCTTGTCCATTAAGGATTTCTGTAGTTCAAGAATTTGTTTTTGAGAACTTCTTAATGTTCTTATCAATTTTTTGAGATCTGCTTCTTGCATTTCTTCTATGTCATCATCTTCATAATCTTGAATTGGGGTGTCTTTTTCATTTGGGGGCGTCATGGTGACTTCCTTGTTTCTATTATCTCGGTTTTTGCATTTGTTATTTGGCATATTGGAGATATTTGGTTTCTTCACTGTGGTGCTTTTTCTTGTTATACTATGACTCTAGATTAAGTGGACTGTCTGTTTTTGATGGAGCCTTAGAGGCTTGAGATGGGTGTGGCCTGAGAGCTCTGTTTGGTGTGCCAAAGGTGACACTCCCAGGTTAGGTGTGGTAGATCTCTCTCTCTCTCTCTTTCTTTTTTTGATTCAAAAGGGAAGTAATTCCACACAGCTGAACGAAGTTGGAGGTAGTTAGCAGGCAAATGATATACCCACAGGAGCCAGAGATCGGAAGCTCTTTCCCAAGGACCACACAGGGAATCTGTTCTGCCTTCAGAGTGGGCTCAAATTCTCCTTCAGTCTCCCACTGGGTTGCCAAAGTTATGGAAATGTAGCGTCTCTGGAGAGTACTCATGTGAATTCTGTGAGTTCTCTTCCCCCACCGTCTCTTTTTTCACAGTCTCAGTTCAGTAGCACCACAAATTTACTAGGTCCTAATCTCCTGTTAATTCGCCCCGCCCAGAGTCAGGTTTTTCTGCTAGGCTCAGGGCCGGTGCAGACCTGAGGTCGCTCTGCTTATGACGTATGTCCAAAATGGCACCTGCTCTTTGTCTTGCTCGCCCTTGAGAGGTGAGCAGAGAGAAACCCGTGTCCGTACCAGTCACCCTTTTTTTTTTCTCTCTCTCTCTCTCTCTTCCAGTTAGCCTGGTGATCTCCCCCCGCCCCGGGGGGTCGTTCCCTCTAGTCTCCTCTCTCCGCTTGCCTCCCGGTGTCTCGGGCTATTGAGGTTCAGCTCACCTTGCGTTCCAGCGCTGGTGTGTTGAGTCTGCCGCTGGTGTCCCGAACTGTGGGCTCCCACACTCTCCACGCAGGTCCACTGTGAATCACGCATTCCAGAAGAGTTTCTTCTGCTGTTTCCTCCCCTACTCTTCCTTGAACCTGCAGTATCTCCACTTTTATTAAACTGTCTCTCCCCGGACTATCAGTGTGCTCCCTTCCTATTCCACCATCTTGCCCTGGACTAATTTATTTATTTTAAAAACCTGTATGAGATTACCACTCCCTGTGAAATGCTTTGCTGTATGTGCTACTAGATACAAGTAAAACATGACACACTTTATTGGTAAAACAGTATCAGTAAAATACAGAATATACACTCAACCAGCAATGAGAAAACAAGTTTCTTAGGTTAATGGTTTCCAGTTTTTAAGCCTTGACTTCTTCCTTTTTTTTTTTTTTTGTTTTTGTTTTTGTTTTTGTTTTCATAGGCAGAGTGGACAGTGAGAGAGAGAGACAGAGAAAAAGGTCTTCCTTTGCCGTTGGTTCACCCTCCAATGGCTGCCGTGGCCGACGCGCCATGCCGATCTGATGGCAGGAACCAGGTGCTTATCCTGGTGTCCCATGGGGTGCAGGGCCCAAGTACTTGGGCCATCCTCCACTGCAGTCCCTGGCCACAGCAGAGAGCTGGCCTGGAAGAGGGGCAACCGGGACAGAATCTGGCGCCCCGACTAGGACTAGAACCCTGTGTGCCGGCGCCGCAAGGCAGAGGATTAGCCTAGTGAGCCGCGGCGCCGACAAGCCTTGACTTCTTAATATATAAAATGAGAAAAATAAATTAGGAGGACTCTAAATTTGTTTACATTATTAAAATTTCTTCATAGGTCTGTATTCTTCTTACTACTGTCTCTAAAGACTTCTCTTCCTCCTCCTCCTCCTCTTCTTTTCCTCTTCCTCCTCTTCTCCTCCTCCTCCTCCTCTTCTTCTCCTCTTCCTCCTCTTCTTCCTCCTCCTTCTGTACAGCAACTTTCCCTCCTTGTTCTTTATCTCTTCACTGTAAAATATCGTTTACTCCCACAGCTTTAAGCTCCACTTACAGATGTGTGATTCCCGTGATCCACAGACCTGATTTCCAGCTTCCAACAGAATGTCTCTACATGCATGTCCTAAATTCATCTCAAACTTCGGTGTTCAAAATTGAAAACCTTCTTCTATTCTTGTATTTATTTCAGTAACTAATAATACTTCTACTCAAATACCAAAACCAAAAGTTGGGGTTTTCCTCAATTGCCTCTCTAACCATTCAGTTCATCTTTCTGACCTGTCTATCCATGCTTCCTTTTATATCCTCATGCCTCCAGTCCATCTTTTCTTAAAGATTTATTTTATTTTATTTACTCAAAAGGCAGAATGGGGGCATTAATGTTATATGACAGCTAGTTAAGCCACTGCTTGCAATGCCCACATATCATCAGAGCGCTGATTTGAGTTCCAGCTGCTCCACTTCTGATCCACTTCCCTGCTAATGCACCTGGGAAAGCAGAAATCAATGGCCCAAGTACTTGGACCCCTGCCACATGGGGGACCCAAGTGGAGTTCCTGACTTTGGCCTGGCTCAGCCCCAACTGCTGTGGCCATTTGGGGAGTGAACCAGCCAATAGAAGATATTCACTCATTTCTCTCTCCCTCTCTCTCTCCCTCTCTCTCTCCCTCCCTCCCTCCCTCTCTCAGAAAAACATAACTATTTTTAATTTTTAAACAAATTTTTAAAATGCTAAGTGACAGAGGGGGAGCCATAGATAGATAGATAGATAGATAGATAACCAATCATCCATATTCTGTTTCACTTCCCAAATGTCTGCAACAGCCAGAGCTCAACCAGGTCCAAGTCAGGAACCAGGAGCCAGAAACTCTGTCCTGGTCTCCTACATGGGTAACAGGGACCATAATATTTATCCATCATCTACTGCTTTCCCAGGCATGCTTGCAGGAAGCTGGATCAGAGACAGGGCATCCAGGACTCAGACTGGCGCTCTGAGATGGGATGCCAGCATTGCATGTGGCAGCCTAACCCACTCTACCATAATGCTGCCCTCAATCCATTTTCCAAGCCACCATCAGAGTTATTTTCCAAATTCCAACTATATTAATCATTTCTTTTGTAAGTTTAAGATATTTTTAGTCACAAGTTGGTTACTGCTGCCACCTTCTTAAAATCTACTGGTGGGCTTGCTATCACCCAAGTGTGTTCTGAATCTGTAATACAAAAGAAGCATGATTGAAAACCCCAAGAAACTTTTTTCCTGGAGATTACATTTTAGTCAATGTCAACAGATTTAAGGTATTATGTTAGTATTTAAACTAGTAGGAAAATGCACAGAATGTGAAAATGTGAAAGAGTTGAAATAAATTTTTCCTGCCCACTTCAAGATATGCCTCTAAAACCCTTGGAAGAGGGCAGGATATTCTTCCTTCCTCTAGGTAATACTTGAGTCAAAATGTTTGAGAGGGGCTGAGCGTACAGAGTAAAACCAAGACTTCTTGGCAAATCATTTGTGATTCTCCATGACATAGCCACAGTTAATACCTCAGCTGTCTCATCTTCCCCTATACCAAGTCCACTCAGGACTCCAACCATGGCCAGTTGCCTTTCTCTGCACACGCTATGGTTGCTTCGTGTACAGGGTAGGAGTTAGAAAAGAGTATGGAATGTGGGGGAACAGTGAGTAACTTTTGGTGTTTAAACTTATTGGATCTGGTTGGAAATAGAAAGAGATGAGTTTGGAACAAGGTTCCAAATACTGATTGGGGCCAGCTCAAGAAAAGCATTGTCTGCCACTAAGGCTTAATCCTGTAGGCAATGGGGATCCCCTGAATGTTTTAGGTCTTACAGAAATGAAATCTAAGTGAAATCAAGATGCCTTTGGTGGTAAGGTGACATATGGGTCAAAGGTTGGGGTAAAGACTCAGGACAATGGCCCAAGTCAAAAATGAAATTCTTAACAATCACCCATGAGTCAGTCGTGGGAATTTAAGTGACACTTTTCACTCTAGAGGTTTGAGGTTATAAACAGAAAAATTCAACCACAACAGGAACTGTGATAATGATTCATTTGGTAAACATCCTGTAGTAGATGTTTCAGATACTTATATTAGCGAAAACGTAGTCTGTTTTTCTAACCCCAGATAGATAAAAACAATGAGACCAATCACAATATGTCTTGTATGCATGTTCTGTACACAGTTTCAAAATTGCGTATCACTTCAGGCTTTGTTGGCCTTGCATGTGCATTCTGTTCCCACTGCTTAAAATGCACTGATCACCACAGACCCTATTCCAGCTGTGGAACCCTTAACTGTTGCTTCAAACCCAGATCAAAGGAGAGCTTCTGAAAAAGTGCTGTCACTGCACCCTACTGCACCTGCATCTGGAGGCTGCATCACCATGTGTCCAGGAGTTCAGCACATAGGGCCCTTGCAGCCTCACCTTGCTGTAATATTATGATGTTTCTGCATGTTAGTTTGGAGATTTTTGAGAAAGGAAGGCCTTGCCTTCCTTCCCTTTGTATCCCCAGCATTCTGCCCAAAGCCCAGCGCATTTTAGACAATCAAGAATTTAATGGATGAGTACATTAAAGATTAAAACTTAGAGAAAGCAGTCTCACAACCTGGTTATGTCTCATATATACAGATATGAGTCAGAGAAAACACAAGAATATGTGAACTCATTTAAAAATGAAAACTTCTTTTATAAGGTTAAAAAAAAAAGGAATACCTTTAAAAAAAAAAGATCAAACATACCTTGTATAATATCTGACCATTCAACTGATATATATCCTATAAGTAGCAATGTCATTAACACACATTTTGTATTTGAGGACAGGTTAAGTTCATAATCAGGGCAACATACAATGTTAATTTTTAAAATTTAGGTCTGCTGTCACACTCTGTAAAGTGGGAAGGAGGGTTTTTAATCTTCCTCCTTGAGAGATTTGGTAGCTGAGAACAGGTAGATGTGGCTATCCTAATTTTATTGTTGACCAATGACCAAGATATTTTCATAGATATAATTAAGGAGTTTTAGTTGGAAATAAAATTCAATGTAATAATGCATAAAGAGATGAAGATAAGTTTGCAAGGCTTTTGTTATCTACCTTCATGGATGTGCCTTACCTACTTCAATAGACAGAAATGTCCCTCATAAAAACACAGCTTTTGTTGATTAAAAAAAGCAAATGTAAATATTAACCCATTATTAACATAGTAAGATCATGTCTCATTTTCCTACACTATTTCGTATTTATGGAAGGAGAAATCATGCACAATTACAGATTATGCGTTTTCATCCAAGCTATTTTCCTTTTTTGAAAAAAAAAAGATTTGTTTATTTGAGAGGCAGAGTTACAGACTGAGAGAGGGAGAGACAGAGATCTTCCATCCACTGGTTCACTCCCCAAATGGCTGCAATGGCCAGAGCTGGGCCAATCTGAAGCCAGGAGTCAGGAGCTTCTTCTGGGTCTCCTACTTGGGTGCCGGGGCACAAGCACTTGGACCATCCTCCATTGCTCCCCTAGGCCACCAGCAGGGAGCTGGATTGGAAGTAGAGCAGCCAAGACTCGAACTGGTGCCTATGTGGGATGCTGGCACCACAGGCAAAGGCTTAACCTACTACACCACAGTGCTGGCCCTGAGTCCAAGATATTTTCTAACTATTTTCCTTTTTTATTTCTCCCTTACCATTTGAAATGGATGAAACAATATTTGACCAATTTAAGTAATAAATCTAAGTCATAACAACTGAACTTTTATAATGAAGATAAGGAAAGGCCAAAATAAACTATTAATGCTTACTGAATACGTGCTATGCACAATAAGCAGGATAAACTTTTTATATACATTGCCTCACTTAATATGAACAAAATATTCTGGATTACTATACTTGCACCTAGCACAAGTAACAGCAACAGATGCTTTGTAACATGAGTTTAATGCCAACTATCAAAACAAGAGAAATGAAAGCCCAATTTTTACTTTAATCAGTGGGGTAAAAAACATTCTCAAAGTCCTGAGATGCAGCTGTCTTCAGAAGTTTAACAAACACCTTCAGCAGCTGTCTCGTCACAAACAGGGAGGAAATAGCCATTGTGTTCTTGCATTTGAAGTGTGTTATGTCACATTTTAAGATGAAATATGAAAATATATAGTGCATAAGAGCTACCTCTAGGTCTCCATTATTAAATACTGTAAATGTAAATCTGTTCGCTAACTTTACATAAAGAGACAGACGTTTCTATTGAAGTCTAAAATATGAGATACTGATATGTAATGGTCTTGAGCAGGGGAAAGAGCTTTGGGAAAAGATCTCTGAAGCATTTTCCAGAATTATGAATAAGAGTGACAAAGTCTACAAAGCCTAGGTAAGTAAATTTACTGAATTGCCTTCAAATGTATACATAGCTAAAAAAAAATTAACAACTCTTCCTTTCTTGATGATCGGCTTTTCCTTTGTTGCAGTAACTTCCCTCATTTGGGGCTTTATTATGTTAGTATTTGAAATATGGACTGCTTTTAAATGTAACTTCATACATTAAGGATCTGATATTACCAGTTACTAGACATGTGTAACATACTATGAATGGCCGGCGCCGCGGCTTAATAGGCTAATCCTCCACCTAGCGGCGCTGGCACACAGGGTTCTAGTCCCGGTCGGGGCGCCGGATTCTGTCCCAGTTGCCCCTTTTCCAGGCCAGCTCTCTGCTGTGGCCCGGGAGTGCAGTGGAGGATGTCCCAAGTCCTTGGGCCCTGCACCCCATGGGACACCAGGAGAAACACCTGGCTCCTGCCTTCGGATCAGCGCGGTGCACCGGCCACAGCGCACCAATGGCACCAGCGGTGGCGGCCATTGGAGGGTGAACCAATGGCAAAAAGGAAGACCTTTCTCTCTCTCTCTCTCTCTCTCTCTCTCTCACTGTCCACTCTGCCTGTAAAAAAAAAAAAAAAAAACTATAGAAAATAAAATACAGCCACTTGCTGAGATTTTCACAACTTTTGCAAAAGCTGCAGACTCCCGAGTTGAATGCAGGTCTTCCTGATTCTGAATCCTGACTCTTCCCATGAGTAGTGCTGCTTCTCAGAAAATCCGCGGAATGTGGTGGATTGCTTCTCGGGATGCATTTTTATCTCTGGGTTATATTTAATAGAACATAATTTTTACATATATAGTCCTTGACTGGAATTTCGTTGTCGTAAGCTTACTTCTTAAGTTTTAGGTTCATAAGAGAAATTTGAATAGGCAGTACAGAGAGTTCCCATATACCCTCTCCCCACCTTGATTTTCCCTATTATGAGCATCTCAGTATGATGGTTACAGTTGATAAGCCAATTTGGATACTTTCATCAGAGTTTTATGATTTTCTTCATTTGGGGCTTAAACATATTTTGTTAAATTTTTGCAAGTGTGTCATTTAATGGTGTTGGTAATGTAAATGGTATTGTGTTTTACTTCTTTATTCATTTAAGAGAGAGAGAAAGAGAGCTCCTCTGTCCTCTGGTTCACTCCCCAAATACCTGCAACCCCCAAGACTGGGCTGAGAACAAAGCTGGTAGCCAGCAACACAATCCTGGAGTAGCAGGAACCCAACTACTTGTCCGTCACTGCTGCCTCCCAGGGCTACATTGGCAGGAAGCTGGAGGCAGGAGCTAGAGTGGAATTCCAACCCAGGTACTCTAATGCAGGATACAGTGACCGTCACTGCTAGGCTAAGCATCAGCTCCCTGACACTGTGTTTCTGATTTCAGATTCCAGTTGTTCACTTCAAGTATATAAAAAAGCAATTGAGTTTTGTATATTAACGTTGTATCTTGCAACCTTGCAATGTTTCTTATTATGATAACACTTTTTAATATTATAATAAGTCCTTATTATGTAATAATCTACAGATGTCCCTAAGGTGACAAGCTACCTTACTGTAAAAGATCCTCCGCTTTTCGATTCTAAAAAGTGTTTTCTATATTTGAGATTAAAGTTATTTTTTAATCTTTCCTCATAAAGAATATTTAGCCAGCTGAAGAGGCTTTAACAAATTTCATAAGGATTTGTTTTAATTGAAGATTATTATGCTTTTCCAAACTATACCATGTAATATAGGTAGAAAGAAAGGAATTGTGTTTAATTATTACAAGTGATGAATCTGCTTGGTCAAATATGCTTCTGGAAGAACTGGTAATAATAACACCTTTCAAAATTGCAAAAATATTCCCCCCGAGGCACTGTCCTGCTGTTCTTGCCATGAATATGAGATAAAGGCCTCTGCAGGGACCATTGCCCACCACAGGAATGCACTTCAGGGCATAGTGGATGGAGCAAGTTAGCTACAGGACCATGGGATTGGAAGGATTAGAAGAGTCCACAACAGACTTTTGCAAAAAGATCTTGTACCACTGATGGCTGTACCTATTCTCATAAAACCTGTGAATACCAAAGGAGTAGCTTGCCCAAGGGTGAGGCTGCTACTGGTTCATTTGTTTTGTTTATTGGGGGATCCCTATCTATAAGCGAAGTTCACACTGGTCTTGGCAAGATCTGTGGAAACACATTTCCCTAAAGCTAAGCAGAGCAGCCCCATTGTCTTTGACAGTGACCTTGGTGACACTGTGTATCTTGCCATTTACATCATCTCCTGGAAAGAGAAATTATGGCTCTGTTCCATTTGTTGTCGACCTACATGGGATGACACCAATAAAAATTTATTTTTTAATAATGTCAGCATTTCGTTTTTATTTTATTTTAATTTGTTTATTTATTTGAGAGGTAGAGTTACAGACAGAGAGAGGGACAGACAGAGAGAAAGGTCTTCCATCAATGGTTCACTCCCCAAATGGCTGCAATGGCTGGAGCTGAACCAATCCAAAGCCAGGAGCTTCCTCTGTCTCCCATATGGGTGCAGGAGCCCAAGCACTTGGGCCATCTTCCACTGCTTTCCCAGGCCATAGCGGAGAGCTGGATTAGAAGAGGAGCAGCTTGGACATGAACTGGCGCCCATATGGGATGCCAATGCCATAAGTGGAGGCTTAGCCTACTACCCCACAGCACTGGCCCCACAAATAAGGATTTCTGACACTGTTCAGTGGGTTCCCATCATGTGTTTAAAAAGATTGAAACAGTGTGTAAAAGTACTTTCATTGATGTAGGTTCAATTTTCAGGTGTTAGAAACCCTCAAATCTAGGCTGGACACTCTTTTTGGAATATTGCTCAAAAATGTGTATTAATTACCTTTTAGATTTAGAGAATGATTTGAAAATGTCAGAGCCTAAGTTAAACCATGACAAGAACAATTCAGTTTTCTATCAACCTCTAATTCAAGAAATACAACAAACATAGTAAGGAGTAAGCTGTCAAGGTCAATTTTATGTAAAAGAAACTGAGACTACCAGATGTATGTGTAACTAAATCAGTTACAAAGAATAATGAAAAGTCTAACTGACCAGTTAGCAATTTGGAAACAGAAAAGCTGCTCATAGATATATTTCAATATCATATAATCTTGTGCACACCTTGAAAAAGTAGAGTTTTATTGTTGCTGTTATTACTACTGTTTCTGCTAATAACTCTTTCTCTAGGAAACACATTACGAAATTAACTCTGACTCCCTCCTCCCCACCCTGCCCCAAAACCTCTTCCTCTGTTCTCAAGGGTCTGAGGAAGTTGATTATTTACAAGGGAAGGTAAATTCATTTATGCTACTCCCAGATCTTGCTACCCCATGAATTCATCTAGTGAACATAGCTTCTAGAATTTTAACTTCAATACATTATATTATCAATTCAGGCAAAAAAAATTAAATTTCTTTGAATATCTGATTTTAATAAGTTAGATGCTTTCTGCCAATTTTTCTCTAGGGTATACAAATCTAATGTAATAATGAAAACCAATAACAAAATCAAATTTCCTAGATAGTAGACCATTTTCACTCCCAAAATTAAATTTTTGCTTGAGACTATTTGCAAACATACAATCATAGTTCCTGTATCCCTGGTTCTGTATTGAATGATGTGTACTCTGAAGATGGCTTTAAGGAAAGAGCCTCCTAAGAATATCCAAGCTAGCTGTCAAGCTTCCATATTCACATCAAAGTTTCCTGTAGTGCCAAATTTTGGCCTTCACACGAGATATTTCCAAAGACAGCATATTGTGAAATCACATCTTAGGATAAACAGGCCTGGAGAAACCCAAACTTGTAAAAATGTCATAACGGAAAGAACAAACTACTTGGAGGAAGAATGCAGAATTCAAGCCAAGGTCCCAACCTCATTGACACTGCAGTTTTGAGCATGTCCCTAAACCTCTCTCCATCTAGTTCACACATCCACCCACCTCTCTACGTGATTAATGTGTTTAGCAAATGAAGTGATGTTTTGTGAAGAACAAAACATGTTATTGTTACAATATTCAAGAGGTTAAGAACCGATATCGCAAATGATTGGTGTATGTCTTCTCTTTTATCTTTGCTTTAATTGCTCAGCAAAATATTTATTGAGTGCTTGTTACATTGCAATAATAAGTATTGGAACTACAAAATAAAAATGACGTGGACCTTGACCGGAAGTACTAACAATGTGACGTCTTCCTTTGGTTTTATAAAGATCACCCTGTCTGCTGTGTTGAGCATGGGTGATAGGCAGGTCAAGGTAGAAACAAAGATATCTGGTTGACCCTGTTGTATCATTTTAGGCAAGAGTGATAGCAGTGGAAGTGGTGAGAATTCAACTAAGATGAGGGCTAACGACTGAGTCTTGGAGTTAGCATGGCAAAGAACTGGTATCCTTGCAGCACACTTAAAGTTTCATCAAAGCCAGGAAGTCAAGACAAGATTATCCATAAGAGAATGAAAATTCCATAGGGCATTGTGGAAGATTTAAGAAGAAGGTCAACAGAAGACAGAATAATAAAAGTAAAAATTCACCAAGTTTAGGAGTCTTACTTTGGGTCAGTTGATAAACACCTGATAGTGATGAATGCACAGAATGTCAATGAGGTTGGAACAATGTGGTGGGGTCCTTCAGAGTAGAACTCATCCCGGGTGTAAGGAATGGAGGGATTCTTCTGTCTTCACACTTGTTCATTCCATGCAAAAGCAACTGTTTCCTGTTTGGCTAGGGGACTAAGATAAAAATAGTGAAACTGAAGATGTCAGGACTGGAGAAAAGTGTTGATAACGTGCCTGTCTTCGGTGACCTGCAGCCGCCCACAGGTGCTTATCATCTTACTAATCAGGCAGACCGAATCCAAGCTCTCTCATTGCCATGATGTGGGGAGGCCTTTCTCTATTTCTCTATCTCCGGGCATTCCTATTTCTCCTCTTTTATTTCTATCTGCCAGCATTCCTATTTCTCTCATTTTACTTCTATACTTCTATTTCTCTTATCCCCACGGCTTCATTTTCCCTAACATTTTTCTCTACCCGGTATGTTTCCTAACTTTTCTTCCAACAATATTCCCCTCTCATTTCTCCTGGCTTCTCCCCACAGTCCGTATCCGAGTCTGTTTGTTCTAGCTTTCACTTTTGCTTTCGACCTTAGAGATTTCTCCCAGCTTCCCCCCGTAGTCCGTATCTGAGTCTATGCCTAGGCTTTCGATAGCTTCTTCCGGCACCTTTTTCGTCCGGCTTTTCCCTAGGCTGTTTGCTAGTCTCTCTCTCCGGTATTTTCCCACTTCTTCCCGTTTCTTCCCTCCTAGGTTTCCTATCCGAGTCATGGCACCATTATGTCACTCCCCCTCTTCGTGGAGGAACAACACAGGACCCTGCGCTGTTCTTTTGTCTGCTCGGCCCTCCCCGGGTTTGCTGCTGGTTCTTCCCAGGTTGGCTACCGTCCCTTCCACCTCCGTGGAAGGGCGGTTCCCCCTGGCCACTTTCCCCACTTCCGCGGGGGAGCGGCACACCGCTGGCCGGCTCTCTCGGGGGCTGCACAGGTGTTCCTTCAGATAGATGTTCCCCTTAGATGTTCCTGGTGCATGTTGTCTCTCTCCTCCTTTATAGTCCTCTTCCACCAATCCCAACTCTGCTACCCACACGCCGAGTACGCTGCTCTCCTGCAATCAGGAGCAGGTCCTGCAGCTTGTCAAGTTGGTGAGAGGCAGCTGGGTAGAAGCTGTTTCCTCCTCTCCCAGCGCCATATTGTGGGAGAGCAGATGCATAGAATAAGTCTTAATTCCAGTAACTTAGTCTAGTCCGAGTTGCTCCCCACAAAAAGTCCAAACCTTTGTGCCCGATCATTGCTAAGGGGCGGAATACACACAATACCTATAATATATTGAGTTCTTACTCTATATCTGGCATATTTAATATTCCACAGAAAGATGAAACATTCTAAAGATAGACAGAAGTGTCCTTTAGAAAAATGGAACAGTCTACCCATCCACACAGTATGTCACAACACTGGGATTTGAATTTTTCCATCTTTCCTTTATGTTTTCAAAGGAACATGGAAGCTCATTTTAGTAGATGAAGAATTGGGATCAGTTGGAGACACAATATTGGGAATACCAGGCAGACATGACCAAAATAATCTATAAGAAACAGAACCTACTTCTGTCCAGCTGAGGATCTCAGCCTTCCAAACCCTCTGTGAGCTAATGGTTGAGGCTCACAGACTGCCCCTAGAGACGTATGAAAAAACTACTAAGAAACAGTTAACCTTCGAGAATCTAAAAGTAGTTCTTATGTTAGATTACTTTCCCCATGTTAGTATGAGTGAATAATTTTCTTTCATTAAGAGCACCATCATAAGCTCTTACTTCTTCCAAATTTTTACCCTTTCAAATCTGACAGATATAAAAATTGTTATTATCAGGCATCACTTTTACTAGTACTCTTTTATTTTTATAAGCAGCTGTGCACACCATGGGGCTAAGAAAAGCACAGAATTATTGCCAAGTGCAGGTAGGACCTGTGAACCCTAAATATTCAAAACTGAATAATGAGTCCAGGAGTCAGAAGTCTTTTTTGGTCTTATGTTTTTGGGATTTTTGTTTTTTGTTTTTAATTATTTTAACCAGGATTTCACTCTTCCAGAATGTATTCTTCAGAATATCTAGGGACATACTGCATATTATATGCCTCTAACTTGATTCAAAGTTTTCTTCCTAAAGGCTGTTCTCCTTATAAATTCACATAAGAGTGGTAAATCTCTCACAATGACTTCCACCAATCCAACATAATAATGTTTCTTGCATACATAGTGCCATCCCAGCTAGAAACTCTATAAAGGAGCCTCTCTTTGTTTTCTAAAATGGTCTTCACTTTTGCACATTTTAACATAAGGATCCATATATTTAACTCTGACTGCCTTCACGTACTGTGAGATCTTAACTTTAATGATGGGGATTCAAATATTATTAAAATTGCTCAGTGACTGTGGAAATGTTTTGTTTCCTTGATTTTTCTGTCAACTTCAAGAAAATCATGAAAACAGGTTAAGTACTATCATTTAATCTTTACACTATGAGGAAAAAGCAAACTTAAAAGGCATAAATAGACTCTGAAACAAACTTATGCCTTAGTTATCAAATGCCCTGATTCAGGGAGGAGTGGGGACAGTTTTTATTTCAAATTTTCATTGTTGCCGTTCAAATCAAATCAGATTTCCATAATAAACATACCTGTTGAAGTCAGACAATAGTGATACCGTAGGATGAGTAAAAAGAGACACAGATTCGGACCTAGGCACGTTAAAGTCTCATGTAAGTTATGCTACTGATTTCTGTGCCGCCTAGAAAAGAGGACTTAACATTTCTAAGTTTAATATTTCCCTATCCATGAAGTGACACAATCAGTCTAGATGACTTCCAAATTCCAGTCTACTATAACATCTTAACAATAGGTAACCTTTTATAAGAAAATAATACATAATATATCAATGATCAAAGAAATGCAGCCCATTATTTTAGAATATAACAGCTGCTGCTCTTATTGATTTACTTTTCTAAATATATTATTTTCATTCCAGTCTATTTTGTGACTCTTTTCCAAGTCTTGAGTAGTTTCTACCATATAATGTAGCTTCGGAATTTTTAGCATATGATGCAGATCTGGTGTGACAGAATGCTCTACAGCAAAATGTTGAAGAGGATGATGGCATTCCTCAGACGTGGATAGTTCTGAATCTCATCCAAGTAGACAGGTAAAATAAACAAAGGGGAAAGAAAACTGGCATTTAAATTTGGTAGAGATACAAGTATTTTTGCAGAAATAACATCTTATAGTTCCATAGCAATCTGTCTGCTTGTCTGCCTTCCAAATACATGAAAAGGCATTTCAAGTTACTGATTAACTGCAAAACACTGATCTTTGCCTCTGTCTAAGGTCCATAAAAATTGAGGGGATATTCTCTATCAAAGAGAAAAACTAAACATTGAACATTTTTTAAAAGATTAGTTACTTTCTTGTCCTGATATATCAGCCCAAATATCATTTGGTTGGACTATATTTGTTTCTTTTTTCAAGGAAATCAGGAACTTCTAAAAGAGTTATGTTTCTAAATATGTAACCGTATGGTCATATCAGAATAAATGATCCATATCCATGAGTTATCCTCTTAGTTTTTTCTACTATATAATAAGAATACAAGGGTTATAGGGAATTCATTTGAAAATCAGTGAGGTACTTTTCTGTTATTGGCCTTCATTTTGAATGAAAAAAACTTTCAGAAGGGAGTAATTTTGAACAAAAATTAAAAAAAAAAAAAAACAAGAAAACAAACAAAAAAACTTTGGTTAGGGAATACAGCAAATGAAAACGAGTTTTTTTAATGTGAATTTACAAAGAGACCAAAAATATTAAGGAAATATAGGCTATTCATCTACCATGACTGTGCAACCAATTCTATAAGAGATACCATGGTTCAAATGAGGTGATAAAAAAATGAATATGACAGCCCTTTTCTTTGAGAGTTTATTATGAAATATTAACTGCAAACACTAATGTAAGGCACAAGGTAGTTTAAAGGCATGCTAGAAGTGCAACACGGCACAGCAGTACAGATGGCTAATAGAGGAACCATCCTTGAGAGTAAGAGGACTGTGACAGGTATGGACAGAGGGAAGGCAGGAAGAACAAACAGCATTACAGGCAATCTGGAGAGCCATCCTGAGCTATGGCAATTGATCTGTGCAGAGTGTATGAGGAACAAAAGAGTCAAGGAAAGGATAACATTGAACAAGGGAGGGATTTCTTTTAGAAGTATTAGGAAGTTGTTTAAAAGACTCACTAACAAAAGGGTACTGAAAAGGATTAGATTAGCGCTTAAGCAGGCCAGATGGTCTCAGGGGAAAGACCTAGTGTGGGGAAGACTGATAGCAAACACCTGTTAGGAGTCTCCTTTGCTGAGATTCTGGGTACATTGGGAAATAAGCAAATGGATACTATTACTTCCCAATTCCTACCTGGCCTGGAGAAAAGTGAATTTCTATGTCTCAAGTATGCTACCAGGTACAGAATATGGAAGACTGAAAGTTGAAGCTCCTTCCTTGGTTTAGTCAGAGAGGCAGATGAGTTAATAATCAATGATAACAGAGCAGTGTATCAGCTTGATTGCAGAAGTATGTGCAGGGTCATTTGATGCACTGTGCAAAGAATGTATGAGAAAAATAATTCACAATTTTATTTAAAGTATGTTTAAGGCAGGTAGGAGAAAAAATCAGATATGGATTTTCTATAATTGGATCCATAACTTTTATAATTCCTTTTTTTCTTTTTGCTGATTATTCCCAATCCCCTACCACTAGTATCTTTCTATCTGTCAGAGATTTGTATTTTGTACTGCCTCATAGACATGTCCACATGGATACCCTACCAACCTGTTACATCGGCACATCTAAGGTCAAAGTCACCTTCCTCTGTCTGCTAACCTACTCCTCTTCCAAGCTTTCAGGATTTCCTTAGTCTTCCAAGCCAAAACATTCAAAGACATCTATTTCTTTTGTCACCTAGGAACACTGTTCAAATCATTTAAAAAGTCTTGCCCGTTCTTGCTGAGAAACTCCCCCTGAGAATATCACCTCCCCTCTTACTCAAGCCACTGCTTTCCTTATTTCAGATCTCCCTCAGCTCTCACCTGGATTATCACATTGATCTTATATCTGATCTATTGCATTCTCTTCCTCAGGGTCATCCTCCACACAGTACACGAAGTTATCTTCCTTTTAAGAAAGCCTATTCCCATGATTCAATTGCTTAATATTCTAGATATCTACATGTTATCAGGAAAACAAAAGTCAGACTCCTGAGTATAGCATGAAAGGACCCTTTAAATGTGACAACTATACAACTTTCAAACAGCTAATCCACATACCCCTCGCTCCTGTTCTATGAAACTCATCACCATCTTCTATAAACTACCACTTAGAAGAAAATCCTTCCATGGCCACTGCTCATGTTATTTGCTCTTCCTCAAATGCCCCCTCTGTCTAAGCTGTTTATATGTCACAGCTTACTCAATAGACAACAGAATTCTCAAGGGCAGGGACTGGATTTCATTGACCTTTCTATCTCCTTTGTCTCTAGTTAGAGTGGTAAATGGCATATGTTCAATAAATGAATGACTGATTATCACTATTAGATACTGTACAAATAAGTAATTACCCTTTAGGAATAATCACAGTATAGACCAGGATTACACATAGTATTTCTTGGAGAAGAGTCAGGAAATAAATTTCATGGAAATGTAGAGATTCATGTGCAAGGGATTTTGTTTTTAAAGAAAACATAAGTATGTTATCCTTAAGGTAATATGGAATCAAAACTCGCATTGTAAACGTGAAGTTAGGGACACTCATTCCAGTCTGGGGTATTTCTTTATAGAGATGGTAATTGAAGCTTTGGAATTGGATGAGGATATCAATGGATCAGGTGTAGGGAGAGAAGACTACATACATAATCCATGTCGACTCTCAAATTCTTCCTGAGGATGCCACAGTTGAAACACTTCTGTTTCTGAGTATGGTTGTGATGTTAACTTCAGCTTAATTCTGTTATGTAATGTCATTGATATTCTCTGATTTGAATGCAAGTCCAAGAGAAAGTAATTTAGTAGTAAGAATGCTTTCAACTGATTAACAGTCCCAGTTTTCCTGAGTATTCTGCTCAAATAAAAGGCAAAGTTAAAAGCAACATTAAAACGCTGTACGTTTTATGCACTTCATTGCCCATTCACTTAAATAATAACACATATTCCAATTACCTGCCAACTCTTTAAATTGTTTTCCTGATGAAATTAAACTGACAGCATACTTGTACAATTATAAGAATATTCACCTTAATATTAATTCAATGTGTTCCTCATAATATTTATTCATTATGCTAGTTACTAAGAACAACAGTTATTAGTAATATAGGAAAATTTGTGAGAAAGAAAAACTCTGAACAGCAAAGCATTTCCATTCTAGTAGAGTTGTTTCATACATTGTGTTCTGAGTTACTTAATGGAGATGTAAAACAGTCATTTCCAAGAAGTTGTGTGTTACAACGTGTTATGGATCTTATGTGTAATGAAAGTGGGAAAGAGCTCAAATTGTAGGGAAAGGGAAGAAAGAGCATCTTCTCTTTTTAAAATTTACTGTTGAAAATCAGGGAGACAGAGAGATGGACTGAGATGTTCCACAGATGGCAAAATATGGGAAAGTTAGAACAAGTGGAATATCTAAGTGTGCATTGTACAGAATCGGTGACTGATGATCAAAGGCGTGTGGGCAGGAGGCATTGTAGACACACAGAGCAGGCACCAATGCAGCAGAATCAGCAACACAGAGAAAAAAAAAATCCGAAGTTGAAAATATAACAGAGGAAATTGACTGAAACTTACCTAGATTGGAATATGTTGACCTTCTTGCAGCTCAGCATGGATTACCAAACACAAAAATTGTGTTGTTCTCACCTTGAACATTTTGGACCACTGGAGAAGTACATCTCCATTTGTATTCCTATTCATGTCATAGACTAGGGACTTGAGACCCAGACCCAGAGATCTTTAGCCTTTAATGTAACAAGCATCCCTCATCATACCCCACCTGTTATTTTTGGAAACTCTTGTGCTCGGGAAGATCTAGGAAATCCAGAGTAAATGAATGCAATTGCCTACCAACTCTGCTGGGACACATAAACTGTCCCAGGAGTCTATAAAGAAATAGATGAGAGAGTCCTTGGTAGATTTTAATAGTTTTACTCATAAACTCGCAGATATCGTTGGCAGCATGTATGGCTCCATCATAGTCATAAGACATCATGTCCTTTAAAGGAAGAAATGGATTGTGTGTTATTTAAACTGTAATAAAAAAGAATGGAACTATTTACAATGCTACTGTTTGTTCATAAAATAAGTTACCCTGGCTCCTCTTTTCCATCCAGAACTTTTTTTTTTTTTAAGATTTATTTGTGCAAAAGTCAGAGGTACAGAGAGAGAGGAAGAGACAGAGATAGAGAGTTCTCCATTTGCTGGTCTACTCCCTAGATGGCCACACCAGCCAAGACAGGGCCAAGCCAAAGCCGTTAGCCAAGAGCTTCATCTGGTTCTTCCATGTGGGTGGCAAGGGGCCCAAGCACTTGGCCATCTTCTGTTGCTTTTCCCAGGCCATTAGCCGGAGCTGGATCAGAAGTAGAGCAGCCAGAACACTAACCAGTGCTCAAATGGAATGACGGTCGCTTTAACTGCTATTCCACAACACTGGCCCCTGCATTCAGAACGTGCTATCCAACTAAATTAAACTCTTAAAATTTGCAGATCCATCACTTCTCAGCCTTTTGGCTAAGATCAAGTGTAAAATTTGCAGATCCAGATGTGCACAGCAGGCAAAAATGTGAGGGTATTAGTGCTCTTCCCTTCTTTTTTGTGGTTTGTTTAAAAGTACCTTTTTTGTTAAAAAGGGGGGAGGGTTGTTAAATAAAACAAAAGTTAGCAGCTTCTTTCCTAATTCTTGCACACTAAAAATACTGACATATAGATTCACTTTTTTGTTTGTTTGTTTGTTTGTTTGTTTTGACAGGCAGAGTGGACAGTGAGAGAGAGAGACAGAGAGAAAGGTCTTCCTTCTGCCGTTGGTTCACCCTCCAATGGCCGCCGCGGCCGGCGCACCGCGCTGATCCGATGGCAGGAGCCAGGAGCCAGGTGCTTCTCCTGGTCTCCCATGGGGTGCAGGGCCCAAGCACCTGGGCCATCCTCCACTGCACTCCCTGGCCACAGCAGAGAGCTGGCCTGGAAGAGGGGCAACCGGGACAGAATCCGGCGCCCCGACCGGGACTAGAACCCGGTGTGCGGGCGCCGCTAGGCGGAGGATTAGCCTAGTGAGCCGCGACGCCGGCCGTGACATATAGATTCACTTTTACTCAATGATTGATATACAGTTAACAGACTGTGTGCCAAGCAGTGCTAGGCTTTGAGACTATTTTTTTAAGTTTATTTGATAGGTAGAGTTATAGACAGTGAGAGAGAGAGAGACAAAGAGAAAGGTCTTCCTTCCATTGGTTCACTCCCCAAATGGCTGCCACGGCCGGCGCTGCGCCGATCTGAAGCCAGGAGCCAGGTGCTTCCTCCTGGTCTCCCATGCGGGTACAGGGGCCGAAGGACTTGGGCCATCCTCCACTGCCCTCCTGGGCCACAGCAGAGAGCTGGACTGGAAGAGGAGCAACCAAGACTAGAACCCGGTGCCCACATGGGATGCCGGCATGCAGGCGGAGGATTAACCAAGTGAGCCACGGCACCAGCCCCGGCTTTGAAACTATTTTCAAGATTTAGTACAACATGATCATTTTATGAAATAACATAGCCATAGTTTTCTTTTTTCTAAGTAAATTTTACCTCTTTTTAAAAAGCACAGCTCCTAAACATTTATTACAGTACATCAGATTTTCTATTTGAGTAAATATCAGATCTCTCCTTGTATATCTGAAAATTTAATACAGTTGGAATCAGAATCCCAAGATGACTGTTTCCAAATTCATGGTTGATTATAAGCTCTTTTGAAAGAATAAGCAATGGCAACTAACTATTTGAAAAGAGGAATTGGAGGCCAGCATCGTGGTGTAGCACTTTAACATCAACGCCTGCAACGCTGGCCTCCCACATGGAGGGATGCTGCTTCACTTCTGATCCAACTCCCTGCTAATGACCTGGGAAATCAGCAAAAGATAGCCCATGGGAGACGTGTAAGAAGCTCCTAGCTCCTGGCTTTGGCCTGGCCCAGCCCTGGCTGTTGCGGCCATTTGGAGAGTGAACCAGAGGATGGAAGATTCTCTCTCTCTCTCTCTCTCTCTCTCTCTAGCTCTTTCAAATAAAGAAATTTTTAAAAGGAGAGGAGCATAGACTTGCCCTCCAGAGAGCAAAATACAACACAAACTTCTGGTAATTAAAGGAGGGCAATTATGGTGGGAGCTCTGACGACTAGGTCGATAAATAGACATAAAGATTTCAAAAACAGATGCATGTGCTTTTTATAAAAGATAGTGGAATTCAGATGTTTACTCTGCTCCTTCCCATGAAACTCACCAAAACATTTGAAACTCCAAACCATAAATTATTAAAAGAAAACACTGAAAATACAGAGAAATTTGCTCCAACCCAAAAAGAATGCCAAACCTTGATTTACTGCCTTCCAGATCTTGATGAAACTATGAATTTCTCTGAAAGTAAATTAGAGTGCCTCAAGGAGCAGCCAGCTTGTTTATTGGAAGTACAAGAATTGGGATTAAGGCTGGGGAGGGGAAGAATATGAGAACCAACTGACAGTGCGAGGACAACTGTGAAGATGCAGATATTTGTAATTCAACTCCTCTCACCCAGCTGAACCAGTACTGGAGAAATAGCCTTCAGATTTGGTGGAGTCAGGGGGAAAAGAGAACCAGCAAACTGAATTGATGGAGCAGAGATAAATCACCAAATAAATGACCTGGGGACTGTGAGGCTGCACCATGAACCTGGTTTTCTTCCTCCCTGTGTGATGTGCCTGTCCCAATATGGAAGCTCCTAAAGCTAAGCAGGGAGGAGCTGTTGCACACCTTGAGATTTGGTAGGAAATTGTCTTGAAACAGCAAACCCAAACTGAATCCACTGTTTCCCAAGATCACGCTCCCTGAGTTAACAGCATCAGCAGATAAAGCTGCCCCTTCACATCTAATACTGACTCCGCTTAAATATAGAGCCAAGTCTTATCAACGGGGCCTAACCAGCTGTTAAAAAGTGATTATAAGTGTTACAAACCATGAGAATGTAAAACTAACATAAGAGGGGAAAAATAGAGGAATAGGAATATGTAAGGAAGCAGCATAATTGTGCTAATTTCTTCACATAAAGTTACAGAATTAATGATGCCGTGTCTAAAGCTTATACCACAGAAATTCTATTTGGGGCCAGTGCTATGGCATAGTAGGCTAAGCCTCTGCCTGCAGTGCCAGCATCCCATATGTGCACCGGTTTGAGTCCTGGTTCTGATCCACCTCCCTTCTAATGCACCTGGGAAAGCAGCAGAAGATGACCCAAGCACTTGGGCCCCTGGACCCACATGGGAGACCTAGATGAAGCTCCTGACTTCTGGCTTTGGACTGTCCCAGCTCCAGCTGTTGCAGCCATTTAAGGAGTGAACCAGTGGATGGAAGATCTCTGTCTCTCCCTCTGGCTCTCTGTAACTGCCTTTCACATAAATAAAACTTAAAAAAAAATGTATAAGCATATAATGTAGTACAGTTAAACAGATTTTGATTTTGCCATTCAACAATATGTGCATGTATTAAACATCATGTACATCATAAATATATAATTGTTATTTGTCCTTTGAAAAATAAAAGCATTACATAAAACCTTCAAATAAAAACTCGAATATTAAGAATCATTTTAACTGCATAGGAGAGATAACAGGATAAGGACTTATTTACAATATAAAATTGAGAGTGTGAAAATCCAGTGACATAAGGAAAGCAACCAAAGTCACTATTCTATATTATAATCAAAAGTATAATTAACTCAGGGAAAACCTGGATTGAATTCCCAACTCCCAGCTTTGGCCCAGCCCAACCCTGGTCATTGCAAGCATTTGGGGAGTGAACTAGCAGTTGGCAGTGCTCTCGCACTCTCTCCCTGTCTCTCTTTTTGCTCCTGCTCTCTCACTCTCTCCCTGCCTCTCAAATAAAATAAAAATTAAAAACAATAACTGAAAGCGTGTGTTTAACACCAGTTGAGACATAATTAAAGAACTAACTGACCTGGAAGCCTCATCAAAAGAAATTAGTGGAACAATGCACAAAGAGATAAAAAGTAGAAAAATACAGAAAAAAAAAGCTAGAGGCAATATACAAGAATATTCAAGAAGAAATGTTGAGGTAGATGTAATATTCTAAGAGATAATGACTCAGATGACTCTAAAACTAATGAAACATATTAGTTTTAAAGATCAAGTTAGAAAAGAAAAAAAATCCACACTTGGACATATTTGAGTACCACTCTACAAAAACAAAGACAAAGAATTCTTCAAAGCAGCCAACAAAAATAGATTACTGTCAAAAAAAGAAAAAAAAAAAAAACAGTTACACCAACAGCTGACTTCTCAACAAGAACAAGCTTACACAGAAGACTGTGGAATGTTTCGTTCAACCCTACAGATAGCAGAAATAGCATTCAAGGACAAGGCTGATATGAAGACAATTTCAGAGGGAAAGTAATAGGTCCCATATTCAATGTTTTCTTTAACATTTTAATTTTAGAAAAATTAAAATCCATAGCTCCTAACCCCAGTGCTGGGAAATTCAAAGAAATAATATGACAGTCATAAAAAGCTGATTATATAAGATATTTATTCTTGTTGGCTTGCTTGTTTATATCGATTTTGAAAACAAGTGAAATACATATGAATAGGGGATTGTTTGAATGAAATTTGATCCATTCATAATTTGCGTTTTGAGGATTATACAGATCTTTTGTTCTCATATGGAAACATAATGTTAGAATAAGTAGAAAAAAGAAAATGTGAAAAGCATATTTTAGAACAACATGTTTAATGTAATCCAATATAGGTTATAAATTACAACTTTGCAATTTTTATAAGTTGATGTATCCAGAAAAATCAGGAAGGATATACATGCAGTTATTATTCCCAGGGTGTGAAATAAGCAAATATTTTCATACTTTTGGTTTTACTCGTATTCTTTACTATCACAATTTTAATTAGGAAAAACAAAAAAGCAAGGGGTTTCCAGGATGACCTCACATTTATTTGGACCTTTGTTGTGATGTTACTTTTATGCAGCTGGCATCATGGTGTTTAGACTTCTGTCTCATTTGGTTAAGCCATAGTGTTAATGAAACCTACCCTAAAGCTTGTTTCCTATACGGCACTTAGCTCTGCACAGAGAACAAAGTGACTCTTATGCATTATCTATTCCTGCAAGGAGCCAAGCTTTCAAGTCTGTCTTGAGTCTCGTGGCAAAAGACATTGCATAGATGCTGCATAGCATAGAAAATGTAAAAAATAACACAAAGCTTGTGAACCTAGAGTGTGGGGAAGTTAGTATTACTTTCACCTACGAAGAATGACTCACATCGTATGCTCTTTGAAAAACTGACCTTTGCTTTTCCCAGACCACCACATTTCCCAGGTTTCATTAAAGTCAAATCAAAACAAAAGTGCATTAAGCAAGAAGCTCTCATTTCTCAATGCTCTTTTCATGTGCCTTGTGGTTTTCTCCCACTTTCTCTTCTTCAGAGTAGTTCCTCTTGTTTTATTCCCATTTTCATTCTCATGACGAATTAACCTCAAGATATAAAAGCCAGCCAAACCACTCCCTGTTGCCTCAAAAAGCTATTCTAATTTTTTCAGTCAGTGAGGAGCTCTAGCAGTTTGGGAATTTCGAGCTCATAATTGTTTTTAGACCTGAAGTTTTACCACTCAGCTTTACAGCAAGTAGAGTCTGGCAACATTTTTTGAAGGCTTGTCTAATGTGGAGCCTGCCATATAAGCCTATAGCTTCATTCCAATCTGAATATATCACTGTTGATTTATAACCGGAATCACAGAAGGAATTTGAGTAGCTGGTTAGATTGTTTATACAGAGTATGTAGAAGAGTTGGGGTTATACATTCCAGCACGTTACTTTAAATGATGTACTATGTAAAATTCTAAACATTTATTTCAAAATTCTGCGATGGATATCTAGCATATGGATGCATTGTAAGGAGAAACGAGATCTTACAGAATTTTCCATATTTCTTTCGCAACTTATTCTGGGTCTTTGTATTAGCAACTAATAATTTTTCAGATCTTATTTTGTAGAAAGTATTTGATATTTTTTATAATAGTTAGACTACCAATAGTGCTCGTAAGAAGCATTTTCTTTAGAAAATATTATACTTTCTAACATATTATTCAGGAAACCAATAAGCAAAAAAATATGTTACCATTTGGGTTTTCCTCTTAGAAATCCTTGGGTATTTTCTTCTGTGGATTACGGAGAAAGTATATGTGATAAGTAAAATAATTCCCAAGTTTTTCATGTAATAGGTTGGTTGGTAATTAATATAAGCTGTAAATTTCTATAGAAAATTACTTTGAAGGTAGAAGTGCTAAGAGAGAACTCACTGTCAGTCAATAATGTTTGGTTTGAAACTCTACTTCCTGTCAAGGTTGGTTAAGAATTCTTGCTACCAAAGATTTAAATTTGGATGAGCATACATTCAATTTTCTTAGACATTTCTGGTTGATTTAAACCTGTGGTCCATCAGCAAACTATGAATAGCCTCTCTTTTTACTTTCAGAAGTTTGAAATTATTGAAACTCCTCATATGATCATTCTAATTTAAGAGTTTGATAACTCCTTTTTACATCTTGTCTGAATTGTGTCTCCCAATGTACACTTCACTTAAAAATGGACAATAAATGAAGCATACAGAACACTATCCTTACCTACCCTGATCATTCACCTAGTGCATCTGGTATGACGCAGTCATGGCTACCGTGTTTCCCAGTTCTCAAGGATGCCATTCCCATCACAATCTGAATGGATGGTGACCTCCACTTCTTTTCTTGTAATTGCTCTGTTAGAGGAATCAGATATTTACATTGGTTCAGCTAAATTAAATAACTCAATTTTGCATCTCTTTTTGCTTTTATTTATGGTCAACTGTGCACAAACCCTGAACTCAATCTCATATAAATATACTTTATTGTCTCTTTTAACTAATTCTGTTTCCCAAATGAAAATAACCTTTTCAAATTTTGTGTTACTGGTAGAATCTAGTGTTGGATAAAAAACACTGGTGTTCATGTTTTGATATTTTTTACTTCAAATTTTCAAGATGAGTTGACACTGTGCATGAATTATTCCCCTTCCTTCTAATGATGTGTATTGATCACTTATTCACAATACTTTGTTAAATATGTGTTATATATTGGCTGAATATCTCTGGATGAGAAAATGTGGAATATATATATATACATACATATATATATATATATCAACCAGAGTTTATTCCATGCTCTCTAATACAGTATCTATGCATAGAATAATATTAAAATTTCCATATATCATAATACCTAATGTTCTTAATAAAAATTTTCATGCATATTTCTAAGTTTATATTTTAAAATACATGGTCTGATAAGCATCATACCACAAATAAATGCACACACACATATACACATACACTCCAAAGCAGAAACCACAAAGAAACAGGCTAATATGTTTGATTCAAATGTATTTTTTAAAAGAGTGGGAATAAGAGAGGGAAGAGATGTACAATTTGGGACATGCTCAAGCTGACTTGCCCCAAACAGTAGAGTTAGAAACATACCAGGGGATTCCAATTTAATCCCATCAAGGTGGCATGTACCAATGCCATCTCACTAGTCCTGGTGATCAATTTCTGTTCACAATTGATCATAATGATAGGACTAAGAGTCAAAGGGATCACATAAACAAGACTAGTGTCTGCAAATACTAACCGATACAATCAAAAAGGGAGAGAATGATCCAACATGGGAAGCAAGATACAGCAGACTCATAGAATGGCGGATGCCCTAAATAGCACTCTGGCCTCAGAATCAGCCCTTAAGGCATGTGGATCCGGCTGAAAAGCCCAGGAGAGTATTTTAGGCATGGAAAGCCAAGACACTCTGCGGGGGGAAAAAAAAAAAAACACCTAAATGAAAGATCTCCGCGAGTGAGATCCCAGTGGAAAGAACAGGTCATCAAAGGAGGTACCTTTCTCTGAAGGGAGGAGAGAACTTCCACTTTGACTACAACCTTGTCTAAATATGATCAGAGTCAGCGAACTCAAAAGCCCTCCATAGCCTTGGCAGCTCATGACAAGAGCCTAGGGTGATTACTGAGGCCATAAACAAGAGTGTCAATTTGTTAAGTCAACAATAGGAGTCACTGTGCACTTACTCCTCATGTAGGATCTCTGTCATTAGTGTGCTGTACATTATGATTTAATGCTATAACTAGTACTCAAACAGTATTTTTTGCTTTTGTGTTTCTATGTGGGTGCAAACTGTTGAAATCTTTACTTAATATAGCTAAACTGATCTTCTGTATATAAAGAGAATTGAAAATGAATCTTGATGTGAATGGAAGGGGAGAGGGAGCGGGAGATGGGAGGGGTGTGAGTGGGAGGGAAATTATGGGTGGGGGGAGACATTGTAATCCATAAGCTATACTTTGGAAATTTATATTCATTAAATAAAAGTTTAAAAAAATGTATTTTTAAATTTTAACCTAGATATAACCAGTGAAACACAGGTATATTTTTAGCATCCAACCCCACTGAAGTAAAATAAAAGAGATTGTAATAGTTTAACTATACACACATGCAGATGAGAATTGCGTGGAGAAAGAGAGGAAACGATTTCAAACTTGGAGATGACAAGAAGAATTCGTAAGATGTACAGGAGCTTTAGAAGATTGAATGCTAAGTGCCAACACAGGGGTTGCCTGGCAGTCCTGCACAGGCTTATTACCCAGACGTACCTGGATGTACGCCTTGCTCCAAGGGTCGAAGGAAGGCTCTGAGTGTCGGTTTCTGAAAGCACTTACAAGGACAAGTCTGGACTCCACATCCCCTTCTACATCCTGGAACACCCAGGTGACTCCCATCTCCCGTTCTAGTGAAGATGTTCCAGACTCACGGGTGCCAGAAACATGGAATGAAGGGACGAGGTGCTGCAGTGGAAATGGAGGACTAATTTAAAGTCGACATTTAGGGCAGTGACGCTGCCCTGTCGCCCAGCCTTTCTGCCTTCATCAGCATGAAGAACACTAGCAGCCTGGCATACACCTCCTAGGAAGAGGAGTAAAGAGCAAGGGTTTGGTGTGCTGATTTGTATTCTGGAAAACCTCTAGATCAGAGAAATGGCATCCTGCTACTGACCATTTAGGGAATAGGAGAGGTCGGCAAGAAAATGGCCTGGTCCCCCGGGAGAAAGCCCATCCACAGGCAAGTTATAACCCCAGAGAGCTTTCAGTAACTATGTACAAGGGCTTTCTCTTGAAGATCAAGTTGTGAGATACATCAGGAATTTGAGGAAAGCATCCAATTTCATAAAAGCCAGATACTCAAGCAAACAAGAACTACTGCGCTCATCTTTCAGTTCTGGGGTTTGTTGGGGGTAGGGGGACTCAGAGGAAGCAAGAATATGGTATGTGTTTTTAAAAAAAGCAAAGGTTAAAGTTATTATCCTCAAAGATTTAATCAAAGATATTGTATCCATGAAATAATTGCAGGATACAGAAAGTATTAATCAGCAAATCAGTTCATTTTGCTATCTTATTGTTATTTAAAGACAATAGATATTTTAAAATATTTTACTTAAAAATAACAAAACGTTCAAAAGTTAATAAAAGTACTGGAAGATAAAGTGGACTAACTCTACCAGAAGGCATAGGAAAGAAATTTAAATATGAAATTTTGGAGCATAAAATTGAGGTAATTAAAAGATCAGTTCAAGCGATAAAATACCCAGCGCTTCAAATTTAAAGAATGGATGGAAGGAAAAGACAGGCAAAATTATCAAAAGTAATTTCAAACAATTTTCCCAAAATTGAAGAACATGAGTTTTTTTTTAAAAAGAATCTCTACAAAATAAGTAGGGAAAGATGCCTATTATACTGCACAGCTCCATCAAATTTCATAGCACTACGGATAACTGGAACATGGTAAATATTTTCAAAGAGAAATAAACAGCTTGGGAAAAGGATCAGAAATCAGAATATCATTGAACTCTTCAACCACATTTAAAGGTAGATAATAAGGAAGCAATGCCTTCAGATTTCTGAGGGACATCTTTTCAGACTAAAATTCTTTTTCCAACCCAGCTATCAGTCAATCTGTGTCAAACTAACAATCAAGAATAGCAACATATTAAAACACTTTTCAGATGCGTGAGCCTTAAAAATTGTTTCCTATGCACATCATTTCTAGAAGCTCCTGGACAATGAAGATGCGATCTAAAATAGAGGACAACACTGCATGTTCACAATAAGTAACTCTGAAGAAAGAGAAGTTCCAGAATACCTATGCAGTTGTTCTCTGGGGAAACTCATATACTCTGGAATAAGAGGATGGAGGGCTCCAGAATGGGTGTTTCCAAGGGCTGGGTGTGGGGAGGTTGACAAAGCAACACATATGCTCACCATATAGAAACTAGGTTTCAAAATGGTCTTACCGATCTGTCAGGACTTGATATAATGATTGGGAAATGTAAACTTAGGCAAATAAATTAAAAACAAAGGAATTACTAACTCCAAGAATAACAAAATTTGCACAACATAGGAAATATAATTGTGCTACTTGGTTCACCTCTGAACAACACTAACATTTATAGTTAAATAAATGCTGATCAGAAATTCTACAGAACTGATTTTAAACCGCTGTACTGAAACAGTTGACAGAGAAGAAACTTAAAATGAGGTCAGAACGCCAAAGTAAACTTGAAACACCATTATAAAATAAAAGAAAGCAAATACCAAAAGAAATAGAGAAGAATTGTGTACATAGATTACCTGAAAAATAAAAATAAGATTTCAAATATAGCAGAAATAAATTAAAGATAGAGGAAAGGAAGGAATGAAGGAACTTTTCCATCCATGCATTTCACTACATGTATAAGTAAAAAGAGGTAATCCATTTGGTTAATTCTATTTGCTGCTGCTGAAAAACTATTTGATAAAATTCCATACCCATTGACGATGTAAATGAAATGAAGGAAAAAGGCTCATAGCAAAAAAAAAAAATAAATAAAAAAAAAAATAAAAATGGTGGGGAGAGGGTAGAGAAGTTTTCTTTGCCTGTAAAAAAAGAGCCTCAAGAAACAAATAGTAACCATTCCACTATTAAAATGACAAACACAATAAGAACAAGAATAGTTGCTTCCAACACTAAAATTTAATAACTATAATCACAGCCAATGACACAGACCAGAAAAAATATAGAAAAATGGCTACAGCAAAATATTAAGTGAAAGGTTTAGTATCCAATTTAAATGTTGTATGTGTACACATAAAACTAAAAAGATATAAAATACATTTAGCATAGATTTTCTCGACAGAAGAATCATTGCTGACATAGCTTTTATTTGTTGATATATGTATGCAAGTTCCTACTATTGTAAACTTTTCTAAATTTTCAAAATATAAAAATCATTTATAATTGTAATAGTAACATCCTCATTTCCATTACTGAAACTTTCTTATTTTTTACCTGCCTGAAAAACAGTTTTGTTAATCCACATCACTGTTTCCAAAATAATTGAACTAAAGATATCTTTTTACATGACTTCTATGAATTGTTCTGCATTTCAGAGCAGTATCGATCTTCAGAAATATGAAATTGAAGAGAGATGTCTTCAGTGTCTCCCTGACTCCCTTCTTTTGCCTGTTCTGCCCATATTTTAGTTTTCCAGATTTCTCTTACACTATTTGCAATTCTTTCTTTCACCCTAAGCAAGAGATTATACTAAAACTAGAATAAGTTGATTTTTATGTATATAAACAGAATAGATTTCATGCAATCAATAGTTAGAAGAAGACAATCACTCTTCCCTCATTCCCCTGACCCCCCATCCCTCTCGCTCCCACTCTTCATCAGTTTTTCAAACACATAATTTTACCATTCTTTATATTCACAGGCTTAATTCACCACTAGCCATAATATTCAACAAGTAATAAGTAGGAAGACTACAATTCCACAAGAGTATAAACAAGGGCTAAAAATGATAGTCATATCTCAAATTGTCCATTTCATCCCTATACATTTTTGTATTCTATATTAATTGCCACATATAACAAAAAAATAGGATATTGGTCTTTTGGATACTGGCTTATTTTGCTAAGCATAATGGTTTCCAATTGCATACAGTGTGTTGCAAAATACAGGATTTCATTCACTTTATTGCTGAGTAATATTCCATTATATATATATATATACACATTTTCTGTATCCAATCATCAGTTGATGGACGTCTGGGTTTATTCCATATCTTAGATATTGTGAATTGAGCTGCAATAAATATGAGAGTACAAATAAATCTTCCATAGGGTGATTTCATTTTGTTTAAAATTTGTTTTAAATAGCCAGGTGCCCCAGTGTTGGGTGCATATACATCTACTACAGTCATATCTTCCCTAATCATTACATAATATCCTTCATTGCCTCTTAACAGTTTTTGTGTTAAAGTCTATTTTGTCTGATATTAAGATGGCTAAATCTGCTCCTTTTTGCTTTCTGTTAGCATAGAATACCTTTTTCCATCCTTTCACTTTCAATTTGTGAGTATTTTTGTTGGTGAAGTGTGTTGCTTATAGGGAGCAAAAAGATGGATCTTGTTTTTTGGTCCATTCAGGCCAGTCTCTTTCTTTTAATTGGAGAATTTAGGCCATTTACATTCAAGGTTAGTACTGATAATTAACAACTTGATCCTGCCATTTTCTCATAAATATTCCTATTGTTTGTTTTGGATTTCCTTTGTGTTTTTAATGGGATATTTTCTGTCTTCACATTCTTTCCTAATGACGAGTACCATTCTCTTTGTGTGTATAGCACATCCTTAAGAATCGTTTGTAAGGCTGAACAAGTGGTCACAAATTCTTTTTATTTCTGTTTGCTTTGGAAGGTCTTTATTTCACCTTCATTAATACATGAGAGATTTTCAGGGTACAGTATTCTGGGTTTTAGTGCCTTTCTTTTAGAAGTAGGACTGTGTCTCTCGATTCTCTCCTAGCCTATAGGGTCTCTGATGAGAAATCAGCTGTTAGTCTAATTGGGATCCTCTGAAAGTAATCTGGAATTTCTCTTTTGCACATTTTAGGATCTTTTCTTTATGTTTTACTGTTGAAAGTTTGACACAATGTGTTGTGAAGATCTTTTCTGATGATGTCTATTTGAAGTTCTGTGTGCTCCCTCTACTTGGATATCTTTTTTTTCCTCCAAATTAGTGAAGACTTCTACTGTTTAATTGAAAAGGCCTTCTATTCCATTCTCTCTCTCCATACCTTCAGGAACTGCTAAGACTCATGTTGGGTCGTTTGATAGTATCCTATAAATCTTTTTTTTTTTTTTCCTTTGACAGGCAGAGTGGACGGTGAGAGAGAGAGACAGAAAGAAAGGTCTTCCTTTGCCATTGGTTCACCCTCCAATGGCCGCCGCGGCCGGCGCACCACGCTGATCCAATGGCAGGAGCCAGGTGCTTATCCTGGTCTCCCATGGGTGCAGGGCCCAAGTACTTGGGCCATCCTCCACTGCACTCCCTGGCCACAGCAGAGAGCTGGCCTGGAAGAGGGGCAACCGGGACAGAATCCAGCGCCCTGACCAGGACTAGAACCCGGTGTGCTGGCGCCGCAAGGCGGAGGATTAGCCTAGTGAGCTGTGGCGCCAGCCGAGTATCCTATAAATCTTGAATGCTGTTTTACATTTTTCTATTTTCTTCTTCTTTCTCTGAGATATTTCAAAGGACTTCTATTTTAGCTTGAATATTCTTTCTTCTGCCTCACCAAGTCTGTTGTTAAAGCTTTCCACTGTATTTTTTATTTGATATATTGAATTACTCATTTCTAATATTTCAGTTTGATTTCTCTTCAATATCTCTCAGCAAAATTTTTCATCCATATTGTGAATGTATTCCTTTATCTCATGAATTTGTTTCTTTGTGTTTTTGAGTAATTTTATGATTGTCCTTTTGCATTCATTTTTCAGGCACTTTTCAATCTCTTTGTCTTCACATTCTAATATTGAGCTGTTGTGTAAGTTTTAGGGAGTCATATTATCTTCTTTGCTTGCTTTCTTGTATTTTTGCATTTATTTTTAGGAATTTGTGAAAAACTCTTGGTTTTCTCTTCTGATGATTTCATTTTGGAGCTATGTCTCTGTGGCTTAGTAGAGTGTTTTCTCCTTTAGTAGGTATCTAGAGGCATGTGCTGGGTAGGGCCAGGGAGCTTTGGTCAGTGCTGAAAGGTGGGGCAGAAGTTCAGGGTGATACCCAAGTTGGGTGTGGTAGATCTCCTCTATTGTCAGCAGGCTGCTGGTGTCATCACAGCCTCACCTCTTCTCTTCTAAGGTGATAAATGCCCAGGGTTAGCCCAAAATGACTACAACCCCCATCCATGCAAACGCATGAAGCACACAAAGGATCTATGTGGTTCTCAGTGTGAGCTCAGAACCCTCTGCAATGACCCACCCCAGGCAATCAAGGAACTCTGAACATCGAAGCCAGACACAGTGATTGCCCCAAGACCCAGCTACACCCCCTGCCCTATCATGCAGTCACAGAATTCCCACAGTCATAGCACACAAGGCTTCCACAGCTGCAGGGTACAGGGGATCCACTTTTGGCCCCATTAGGCCAGCCCTCCAGGCTAGACTCAAAGTCAGTATGGAACATGGATTTTTCTCTCTGATAAAATTCCTCTAGTCAGACATTCCTGTGAGCTGCCACAGCCTCTATTTGTGTTAAAATGATGCTTTCTCCCTGCTGGTCACTGGGCGTCCTTATAGAGGGGGATAGAAGGAAGAGGAGAAAGAAATGTGCTTCTCCTCAATGGGGTTAGGGGGGTACCCTGCCCCTTCTCCACTAGCACTTCTGGCTGAGCTTACAGTCAGTGTGGTCCCCAGTGTTCTCCCTCAAGCAGTATCACCAGTGACACAGGCGCACGTGTCTGCTCTCACAGTCTGTCCTCATCGTGCTCTCAGAAGATGGTGCCTCCTCCAGCCACGGGCTGCAGGAGTCGTGGTGGTGTTCCTGCTGCACACTGGTACTGTCCATGCTGTTCCACAGCATCTTTATTCTTTCTATAGAGTTTCCACTGCACATATCTCTCCAACTCTCCTTCTAGGAATGCACTTCATCTGCTTTCTTCTATTATATTCCCCTGGCCAAAAGCAGCATATCTTTTCCCTATTCAGCCATCTTGGAGCACCTCTAAATTGATTTTTGATTATTTGGGGTTGGTGATGCTACCCCTCATCAAAGTAGTCAGATTTTTTAAGTCTTTCATCCCGGAGTTGATACTTCCCAGGATACTGACTTGGACCCTATTTGATTTCACAATTGCTCAATTTCTCTTAGGCTGTGTTCTGTGTGTATACATCTGACTTTTAGTAGTCCAGACAGTTTCTTAGTTAAATGCCAATTAATATATCTAAACATAATTGATACTGTCCATTCCCTTGGTAAAATATAATAGCTGATGCCCAAAAACATGCTAACATGTCTCAGCTTTCAGCTATTCTCCAGTTTAACCATGAATTTCTATTCCTGCAAGCTGAGTTGTATGTTTACCAAAAATCTGGTAACATTTCTTCCCAAACCAGTTATTCCTGCTGTGTTAATTACATAATTATATAATAAATAACATGTGAAAAGTCATTTCTGTGAAAATGTGAATATTTTTAAAAGACTGGATAAAGGTGGGTTACCGAAAATAATATTGTTGAATTATGTGTTGCCAAGATAACTAAAATACTGCTTATAAAAGTAATGCAAATCTCTTAAGGTCTTTACTCATTACAAGTTTCTTTGATTTTCCACTCCACTTTAAAAAATAAAAACATTAAACCATATGCCATCCATTATGTATGTGACTTATATAAGAAAAACAATGTATAATTATAAACATAAGATTCCTACCCAAAGAAAAGGCTTGACACATCAAAAGATCAGTGGAAAAGTACACAATTTTATGCTTTAAATTAATGTATTAGGGACAGGCATTTGGAACCGCAGTAAAGTCACCAATTGAGATGCCATGTCAAAGTACCTGTCTCAGCTACTCTACTTCTCATCTAGCTTCCTCCTAATGCACATCTTGAGAGATAGCAAGTAGTGGCTCAAGTAATTGAGTCACTTTCACTGTGTCTGAGATCCAGATTGAGTTTGGGGCTCCTACTCAGACGTTGTTGTAGACATTTTGAAAGTGAACTACCAGACGGAAGATCTCTCTCCATATCTCTCTGTCTCTGTCTCTGTCTATCTACTATCTATTTCTCTCCCTTTTCAAATAGAGTTAAAACAAAAATTAAAATGTTAGAAGATGTTTTTAATTCACTATAAGCTAACCTGTGGCCCAAACTGCATTAGATAAAAGAACTTCAAATGATATAGAAATCATTTATTTAGGTATATACCTGCCTTACTGGAATGTTAGGTCCTTGAGATAAAATGTCATACATTGTTCTTAATGTGCTTTGTTTTCTAGCACCAATTAAATACCTGGGCTTAATAAATATTTGCCTCTTAAGATCCTTTAGTTGCTTCCCTTGAATAAACCATACAATGTCAAATTTTTAATTTTTACATTTAAAACTCCCTTTGAAATTTCTATTAAACTCCAAATAATTCGAAATTGAAGTGCCCAGGCAGACTGTTCACTTGACTAACTTCAGAAAAAGACAACTATTGGCCTCTTCTTGTGTGATTCTTCCATTTGGAATGCTTTCTCAGTCATTTCAATATCCTATCCAGTCATAACCTTGAACTGAGACAGTCATTCATGGTGAGCTGTTGCTCCTTAAAAATGCTCTCCCTGACTCCTCTCTCTGACCTGGTGGTTGGCAACTTTATGTTTTGATATTAAAGCACAGAATATAGGAAGTCCACTTGCACTGTGGAAATTTTGAAAACCGCCTGAAGACTCAAACATTGGACTGGCAAGGACTTGGGGGAAACGATTTAACTCACAGCCAACTGTTGCTCAGAGATCCCAGTGAGCATCAGAGATATGGCACCTGGCAGTGTAATACGTCATGGTTCAGACAACAGTAGCCCAAGACTTCCAGAGAACTCAAAGCACAAGGGAGGCAATAGTAACTTGAGTGGAGGGCCATCATCATCTTGGAGTTATGCTCCCCAAATTCCAACAAGATCCCAAACAATCTGAAAGCTACAGGACCACGCAGTTAGGGTGACCTCTCCCTCCTAACTGTGGCTGGACAGGATGACAAGGCCAACTTTGGTGTGTAAAGAGCAATGCAAAAGCCACATGAGAACAGGGTAAGAATGCCTGTGAGTTAGCAGACAGCCAAGAGTTGGAAGTAACACAGGCACTTAGTGGAATCCCAAGGGAAGACTGGATCTCTGGTCTGGAGACCAAGAGAAATAATTTATTACAGGAGTCCAAGAAAGAAACTGGGTCACCAGGTCCCATGTCTAGGATAGTGACTTAATTTAAAATCATGAAAAATAACAAAAAGGAAGGCACCAAATCCATAGATAATTGCTACTTCAGAAAATGCTCAGCAACTAGTTACATCAAAACTTGCATGGTGGGTAGAAAGTCAGTCAGATTTGTTGACCTTGGAAGAGACACGGATGGCAAAAATAGCACAGCCTTTACAATTAAATAAACTTTAACTCTGAAGGCAAGCCGATATTATTTCGTAGCATAGCTAACAAAGACATTAATGGGCCAGTCACCTAAATATGTAGGTGGTAGAATCTTTGAACAGGTTTTGATAGTAAGCAGTTGGTTGAAGGAAGCATACTATTATTGAGCTGAGAATTTCTTGAGTATTTTCTTCATTCACTATAATAATTAAGGAAAATCTGTCACTTAAAGCATGTTTTGGGACTACCTATCTGGCTTCTTAGAGAATGTAGTTTCCTATGAATTGATAAAATTCTAAGTCAACTACAGTTCAGATTAATTGAAGATCTGAAGGAAATCTTTCTAAACCTCCTCCAATGGTATTTTGAGAGTTTTTTATGCCTCTATTTTAAAATATTATCACATTCATCAAGTAATGTAAAAAATGAATTTTAACACAAATCTTACATATGCATCAAGAACCTATCTTCTTCCATAAGATACTACCTGGCTTTGGGCATGCTTTTAAAAATAGAAATCATTTTCAAATATTTGATCAAAGACTTGGGAAATACATGTCAATTTTTTCCTCTCTTTTTCTTTAGTAAATTATGCTGGTTTTTGGTATTAGTTTCCACCAATCTGAATTTTTTAAAAATAGGCAAGTGAAAGTAACAAAATAGTTAATAATTGTTAAGTAGATTGTATACTGCACACTTTAGACACACTATTTAATGTAACCACATAAAATTTTATCAAACATCTACTCTTAATATTTACTATTTTGCAAATGGAGAAACTGTGATTCCTTTAAAAGGTAAAATAATTTGCTCAAGGTCACATAGCTACTAAGAGGTGGGCCCGTGATTGTTAATCGAATTCTCAAATATTTGAGTTGTATGTTTAATCTCTGCTTTGTGTGTGTGTATGTGTGTGTGTAAATGTTTTCTCTTTCTTTCATTCCTTTTTGCAAAAATTTTCTTCCCTTTTGTAGTTTATTGAAAACTGAGTGCATTAACCAGTGGGCAGGGTGTTCAGTAGGAGTCACAAATGGCTTAAAATCAATGCAAGTCCCAAATTGCTTAGAGTAGATATCAAATATTTTCCAATTAAAATGACAACATTTAATTGGAGAAAAAATAAAGAGAACTGGGGTGCTTGGCCGTCAATGTTAGCCTAGGAAATTCAGATGTCACAGAAGGAAATTAAGTGGCTCTCACTGCACTTCACAGAGATTAATTTGAACCTTGTGAAGAACAGAATTCAATATCTGTTGAATACAAATGGGACTTGTATCATTATCCCTGGATGTGGAACATATTTTTAATATGTTTGTCTATGTGATAAGATTGTAAGTTACTTAAGTGTCAAGACTTTTTTTTCTATCATTTCTACAATGCCACAAAACCCAGTGCACTATTGTGTAATTCAAGGGTGTGTTTAATTGAATTGAGATAGGATCTTTTATCAGTATTTAGTGCTCTTTCATGAAATACTTGGGAAATTTCTCATCTTTCTTCCACAGCACTTAGGCCACTAGAAAGATAGCCAAAGTAGAGCTTGTTCACAATTCCCATTCCCAATGCAAACTAAAATTATGCATTGTTTCATGTGCCTTTTTTAAAAAAGATTTATTTATTTATTTGAAAGGTAGAGTTACACAGAGAGAGAAGGAGAGAGGCACAGACAGAGAGAGAGAGGTCTTCCATCTGCTGTTTTACTCCCCAGTTGGCCACAATAACCGGACCTGCACCCATCTGAAGCCAGGAACCAGGAGCTTCTTCTGGGTTTCCCACACGGGTGCAGGGACCCAAGGACTCGGGCCATCTTCTACTGCTTTCCCAGGCCATAGCAGAGAGCTGTATTGGAAGTGGAGCAGCTGGGACTAGAACCGGCACCCATATGGGATGCCGGTGCTTCAGACCAGGGCTTTAACCCTCTGCACCACTGCACCAGCCCCTTGTGTGCTTTTTAATACTGCCTTTGTCCTGGATTCTAACAGGGCCTTTCCCTTCGAACTTAAAGTTATAATCAAAAATATTTTTCTGATGACCCGTTTTGATGGGAAATTAGAAGTTTGAAAGATTATCTTGGGGCTGATGCTGTGGCTTAGCAGGTAATGCAACTGCCTGCAGTGCCGGCATCCCATATGGGCGCCAGTTCAAGTCCCGGCTGCTCCACTTCCAATCCAGCTCTCTGCTATGGCCTGGGAAAGCAGTAGAAGATGGCCCAAGTCCTTGGGCCCCTGCACCCATGTGGGAGACCTGGAAGAAGCACTTGGCTCCTGGCTTCGGATCGTCCCAGTTCCGGCCATTGCAGCCAACTGGGGAGTAAACCAGTTGGATGGAATACCTCTCTCTCTCTCTCTCTCTCTGTGCATCTCCTTCTCTCTCTGTGTAAGTCTGCCTTACAAATAAATAAAGAAATCTTTCTTTAAAAAAAAGGTTATCTTTTAAATTTGGAACTCTGACTCTAACTTCTTTGCTTTCAATAAAATGAGATCATCTCTAGTATTATATTGACTAATAAAAATATTAATGTTAGCAAAATTCTCAGATCAAATATGCATCTATTTTTTAAAGATTTATTTATGTGGAAAGCAGTTACAGAGAGAAGGGCCTGAGAGATAGAAAGAGAAATAGAGATCTTCCATCCATCCACTGGTTCATTACCTAAATGATCGCAACAACCAAGTCTAGGCCAGACCAAAGCCAGGAGTCAGAAACTCCATCTGGGTTTCCCATATGAGTGACAGGGGCCCAAGTACTTGGACCATCTTCTGCCACCATCCCAGGTGCATTAGCAGGAAGCTGGGTCAGAAACAGAGCAGTCAGTTCACCAACCCACACTCTGATAAGGAATGTCAACTTCACAAGATGCAACTTAACCCACTGCACTACAACTCTGGCTCCTATGCATCTACTTTTCAAATATGCATTTAACTATAATTTTCTTAATTACCCATAACTAGTGATACATTGGTCATCAAAAGTTCAAATCCTTGGTTCCCTGGTCTGCACTGGGGGCATCTGTTGTTGCTGCTGTCCCCACCATGATTTGAGTCTGGACTACGCCACGGCCTCTCAAGATAGCTAGGTCCTTGGAGGCTCTCTGGTGCTGGAGCTCAGGCCACAGGTGGCTTTGTGGCAGTGGGGGAACAGAACCTCTGGATGGATTCCTGGGAAGCCTCACTAACTGGCAGCAGCTGGACAATGTTCCAAATTAACATCTGTCTGTCGACAGAGTCATCACATCATTTCACTGTGATGCCAGGAACTTGGAATTCTAAGTAGAGAAAGCACCTGGACCCCAGTCTTTCATTGGCTTCAAGATACCCAGAAATGCTGGGCAGAGGAAGGAGAGACCAGCGTGTGCCCTGAGAGTATGTTTGTTTTTTGTTTGTTTGTTTGTTTGTTTGTTGACTGGCAGAGTTAGACAGAGAGAGACAGAGAGAAAGGTCTTCCTTTGCCGTTGGTTCACCCCCCAAATGGCCACCACAGCCGGCGCTGTGCTGATCCGAAGCCAGGAGCCAGGTGCTTCTCCTGGTCTCCCATGGGGTGCAGGGCCCAAGCACTTGGGCCATCCTCCACTGCACTCCCTGGCCACAGCAGAGAGCTGGCCTGGAAGAGGGGCAACCAGGACAGAATCCGGCACCCTGACCAGGACTAGAACCCAGGGTAGGCCAGCGCCGTGGCTCAATAGGCTAATTCTCCGCCTTGCGGCACCTGCACACCGGGTTCTAGTCCCGGTCAGGGCACCAGATTCTGTCCTGGTTGCTCCTCTTCCAGTCCAGCTCTCTGCTATGGCCAGGGAGTGCAGTGGAGGATGGCCCAAGTGCTTGGGCCCTGCACCCCATGGGAGACCAGGAGAAGCACCTGGCTCCTGCCATCGGATCTGCGCGGTGTGCTGGCCACAGCGCACCAGCCGCCGCGGCCATTGGAGGGTGAACCAACGGCAAAAAGGAAGACCTTTCTCTCTGTCTCTCTGTCTCACTGTCCACTCTTCCTGTCAAATAAAAAAAAAGAACCCAGGGTGCTGGTGCCGCAGGTGGAGGATTAGCCTAGTGAGCCCCGGTGCCAGCCGCACTGAGAGTATGAACAGGTGCTGGTGATGAAGGCTGCCCATGTCATCATGAATTCTCTGATCACAAAGCAGACCCAGGGAAGCATTCAGCATTTTGAGCAACAGGCGGGGCTGAGAGATATTAGCCACGCATGCCACAAGGGCCTTGGCTCTGAGAACAAGTACCTATGAATGGCAGAAGCGCGCCACAAACTAAAGCTGCGGCATGGAGAGATCACAAAAGAAGAGACGCCCAGTCCACTCCAAGCAGCAGCCCCTACTCTTCCCCAAGCAGGGGCCCAGAGGCTGGTCCACCTGGGACTCCTCCACAGCCTTTCCTGACCCAAATCCTAGCACCATGGATCCTGGCGGTAGGGATAAGGACAGAAGCTCAGCAGAGAAATGGAGCCTCTTGGGTCCTAGACCCCTCCAGAAATCTGAATCCAGAGGTTCGCTGTCCAGGCCAACAGAGGACCCCAGAAGCCCTCGCTGATGGAACTGATGGGTGCCCAGGCCATGTGGATGGCTGAGACTCAGCAGCCGTCAAGCCGCCCAAAAAGGACATCCCAGTGATCGAGGGGAAGAAACCACTACCGCGGGCCCATCACCTCAAACCCCGTGACTTGCACATGCTCGCACCCACTGGCTTCCAGAGCTTTCTGTCCCAGGGACTCTGGATCAAGGGCCTCTTGCAGTCCACCCCCCTTTACCTCAGCTCTGACATAGGAAAGGCCCAAGTCCTTGGGCCCTGCACCCCATGGGAGACCAGGAAAAGTACCTGGCTCCTGCCATCAGAAAAAAAAAAAAAAAAAAGGAAAGGCATATTTTACAAAACCAATTGATAGAGCTGGAGACACAATTGGTTTTTGAGAAACATTAGTACAAAGTCTGTTCTTGCCATGTGGAGGAGACTATTTTGTACTGGTTTAGACTAAACACTCTCATCAGTGATGGGTTAGGGTTACCTGTTTCTGCATCATTTATCCTAGACAGGAGTTTGGTCATTGCTTACCAGGTAAATAGTGTTTGTGCTGTTCCAGAGCCTGGGTTTCTGGGTTCTCTGACCGCTGTCAGCATGAGCCTGACAAATCATAGCCTATCGGTGCTCACTGACGAGCTGGGCAGCTCAGCTCTCCTGACCGGCCGGTGCTGGACTCCAGCCTGGCCAGCCCAGGGACCTGCCAATGATGGGCAGCTTCATACAGTTAAAAGCCAGACTTGGCCAGTGTCTCTCTGTGCAAGGCTTTTGAAGATGCAGTCTCCTTGCTTGCTGGTAGAGCTGATGGATCCCTTTACCCTGTAACCTGTTCTTCCTGTGCCGGCGAGTTGGTGCAGTTGGAGGCATGCTGCTTTTCTACGTCCAGAACAAACACTAGTCCTGCAGATCTTTTCTTGTACTTTGAAGTGAGATTAACCGCAATTTGAAAACTAAGGAAGAAGATGCGGTGTACTGATTGGGTGCAGAGCAGTGGATGTCAAGCTGCAGTAAAGAAGATAAGTACACTTGAGACCATCGTCTTGAGGTTCATGTGAAACGAGTGTTGCCTTATTCTGATTTCCTTGCCCTCGTCAGGCCTGAAACTTTTTCGAGTGTGAGTGAGTGTGGGTGTGGGTGTGGGTGTGTGTTGAAGAACTCCAGATTTTTCTATACAAAAGCATTTCTCATCAACATGAGCTCGTAGGTTTGTGCAACGTATATCATGGAGGAAAGGAATTTGAAGAGCTGCCTTTTAGCTTCTTGTGGGGTACACACTGGGTCTCTGTCTCACAGGCAATCTCAGATCGGATCCCCAGTTTGGGAAGCACCATGTTTACTTGAGCTGACCTTCCCATATAGAGGCCTGGAGTCTACAATCACCAGGACAATTAATTTATTTGTTTCTTCTGTTAAGATCTCGTGTGTGTGTGTGTGTGTGTGTGTGTGTTTGTCTGTGTTTAAGGATTTGGAAGATTTTAATATTGTCAACAGGTATATTGTCACATTCAATTACAGAACACTATAAAGATTTCATGATAACATTTTATCAAAATTTCATGAACTTTTATGAACTGTACTTTCCATGGCATGAAATAAGTTCCAATAAATTGCAAAAGATTGAAATTTCTTTTAATATGGAAGCAATGGTCTTTATCTTGATTGGGATACTGATCAAATAGTTATCTACCTTGTGTGAACTCATTACACTGAGCATTTTAATTCTGTGCAATTTAGTGTATCCAAATTCTAATAAATGGAAAAAAAGTCAAACGCATACATACATTAATTATGTGAAAATAAATTCCATAAAGGTGAATCATCCATTCCCTCATACTGCTAAATATGATGGCTTTTTACAAGTGATATTTTGGATTTAATTTAAAAATAATTCCACAGTCACAAATACAAGGTATTGGAATTTAGTAGCTAACTTAAAAGTTAGGAGACTTATTACATTTGATTTGTTGTCCCATACTCAATCAATGCTTGAAGTGTTTACTCTCAGAAGAATGTATTTGGCTTAGCACTCAAAATTATAAATTTAGAGATAGATATTCCAAGCAATAGAGTTGATTAAGGAGATTAAGGAGTTCTTTATGGCAAGCATGAAGGTAGGAGATGCCCCACTTTCAAAATACTTGGATATTGTCCACTGAAAAAGAAAGCCATAGCCCACATTGCATACCACATAACAGTATGGCTAGAGTTTCGATTAATTACTTGAGTGAAATAAAAATTCCCATCTGAAGATCTCTTGTTTTGACAATAACTCCTCCCTACTTTCTCAAAAAAAAAAAAAAACTCAAATCCTTAAAATCCATACTGCAGCCTGTGGTTATAAAAGCATATTACAAAGTTTAACAGTCAGTTCTGTATTGAGATTTCAAAGATATAATTTAGACAGATTTTTAAAGAAGAGATCATCTCTTTATATGATTGATTCTAATAACTAAACTTTGCAGGTTCACATTGTTAATGTAAGAAGATGATTTCACGGTTTCATAACTTTTGACCTAATGAATGAGGATCTTGCATACGAACATTCATAATGTCAAAAATAGAATTAACTTCTTTGAACTTAAATTTACTGCACCTTATTTCTTTTTCTTCATCATGTAAATTCATCATCCTAAGTTCTTGGTGCATGTAAATCTGGCATTAGCTTTAAAAATCTCTGTTTCCCACTCTGGCCTCAGAATCAGCCCTTAAGGCATTCGGATATGGCTGAAGAGCCCGTGAGAGTATTTTAAGCATGGAAAGCCAAGACACTCTGGCAAAAAAAAAAAAAAAACACTAAATGAAAGGTCTCTGCGAGTGAGATCTTAGTAGAAAGAACGGGCCATCAAAGAAGGAGGGAGAGAACTTCCACTTTGACTATAACCTTGTCTAAATAAGGTCAAAGTCAGTGAACTCAAAAGGCTTCCATAGCCTTGGCAACTCATGACAAGAGCCTAGGGAGATTACTGATGCCATAAACAAGAGTGTCAATTTGTTAAGTCAACAACAGGAGTCACTGTGCACTTACTCCTCATGTAGGATCTCTGTCCTTAATGTGTTGTTCAATGTGAATTAATGCTATAACTAGTACTGAAACAGTATTTTACACTTTATGTTCTGTGTGGATGCAAACTGATGAAATCTTTACTTAATATATATACTAAATCGATCTTCTATATATAAAGATAATTGAAAATGAATCTTGATGTGAATGGAAGGGGAGAGGGAGCGAGAGATGGGAGGGGTGCAGGTGGGAGGGAAGTTATGGGGGGGAAGCCATTGTAATCCATAAACTGTACTCTGGAAATTTATATTTGCTAAATAAAAGTTTTAAAAAAAAAGTCTGTTTCAGGAGTGAGCTTTTAGCCTACTTCCTGAGATGCTGCTGGTTGAGACATTCACATCCTACATTGGAGTGCCTGGATTTGATCCCTGGATGTAGCTCCTGTATCCAGCTTCCGGCTAGTACAGAGGCACAAGGATGGCTCAAATAATTGGGTCCCTGCCACCCACATGGGAGACCTGGATGGAGATCCTGGCTGCTGGCTTCAGCCCAAGCTAGATATGGCTGTTGAGGACATTTGGGGGATGAACTAGAAAATGGGATGCAATATTTCTTTCTCTCTCTTTCTTTTTATATTAATGTATAATTCAATGATAAGTCAAATTCTATAAAATACTTCTTAAAATGATGCTTATAATTCATAGTAGAAATGATATTTTCCATTTTTCACCATAGGCTCTAATGGTAAAGTGATTTGCCCTCAATAAAGAGATCATGATAAGATAAAAAGGAGAGTGGTCAAGTAAGCATATGCCCTAGTGGTTTGAAAAATGAACAGGCTATCACTTGATTTAAGGATGAATGGGATCCTGTTTCTACCACTTGCTGTATAGCCTGTAACCTTCTATCCCTGTCCTAAGGAATAAAGATTTCTGTACTTTCCTTGCACGTTCAGGATTTAGATAAGGTTTGTAAAGCAGAACAAAGCTTTTAATTAGTGTATTATTGACAAAGAGGCAGATGTCAAACATTTAGAAACACTTAAAAATTGGCTTTAGATTCATAACTGTTCTGTATTTTGTCCTAATGCCAAAGATTAAATGAATTGCCAGTGTTAGGTTGTGTTTTGGTCTCCATGGTCCTATGCCTAGAGAGCTTGGTCTCACAAGACAAAGTTAGCTTAAATCACTACTTCTACTGCAGACTTATTCATTCTAGACTCAACACTTTCCATTTCCTAGATAGAAAATCAGCAGCCCTTATCCCTTTGCTCACTGGATGAAGAGAAGTGATAATTTTAGATTATCCAATTTCCTATTGGTGAATGAAACCACAAAGAGAAGGGAAGACTAGGAGAAAGAAAATACCAGAGTAGCAAGAGATACATGGGCTACTCGGAAGTGATTACCTAGAATGTAGAGAATGGAAGCTTGACATAATTGTGAGAAATTGAATGACTCAACTGTTTAATGCTATTTTTTTTTTTTGACAGGCAGAGTGGACAGTGAGAGAAAGAGACAGAGAGAAAGGTCTTCCTCTGCCGTTGGTTCACCCTCCAATGGCCACTGCGGCTGGCATGCTGAGGCTGGCACACCGCGCTGGTCTGAAGCCAGGATTTTAAGGAAATCTGACATTTAATTCTGAAATTGCTTAGGTAACAGGTAAGCTGAGCTTGTTTCTGTAACTGTACAATACAAGTTCAACCTTAATTTTTCTCAGTGGCTCAGATGAAATGCTGCAGAAGTATACAGTAACACTATATGGTGCAAAGCAAAAAGTGTTGTGCAAAGAAAAACAGTACTAAATATTAGTAAATTTCTGAATTTCAGAAAATTTAGATTCTTTTAAAATTGTATGTGAAGGGATGTTTTACAGAAATAATTTGTTCAGTTATCACAATTACATAAAAAGGTATTTAACAGGCACATATCAGGAAAACACTCAGTTAATAAGCTGCTTCTCCTGGTCTCCCATGGGGTACAGGGCCCAAGCACTTGGGCCATCCTCCACTGCACTCCCTGGCCACAGCAGAGAGCTGGCCTGGAAGAGGGGCAACCAGGACAGAATCCGGCACCCCAACTGGGACTAGAACCCAGTGTGCCGGCATCACAAGGCGGAGGATTAGCCTGTTGAGCCATGGCACCAGCCCTAATGCTATTTTTAAACATTGGAAAATCCATAACCTCTAGGTAAAGTCAATGTTTTTATAATGAAGATAACTGGAGTAGTGGATAGCCATCACTCTTTCTTAGACCACTTAAAATATATTATTATAGATAGTATTATATGGTATTATATGGTTTATTCTGTAAACTACAATTGCAGATTTTTAAATGTATCCTAAAATAAGAAAGGACTTACAATGAATGGGTAATTAAAACAAATGAGACATTCTTTCTTGACAATTACAGCCCTAGATTTTATCATGGTTGGGTACCACAGTATAGACCTGAAGTTCAGGTTAATGAAATGGATCATAACCAAGAATAGAAAGCAAAAAAAGGCAAGAAAGAAAATTATCTTTCTAGGATAACTGTTTAATTCAGATGTCATTTTTAAACCCACATCTGCTATCATTTGATTATCAGACATTACTTGCAAGACAATTGGAAGCCCAGTATACCTCATTTAGAAGTTGTTAATTACTAGTGACTGAGTTCTTACTTGCCTGTTCTCTCTCAGTACTTTAATCACAAGGTGTCTACTATAAAGAGGGAAGATTGGCTTTTCTTTCGCCCATCATGGCCTTTCACTTCTCGGCAGGCTTCAGACTCAACTAAGCATGTCTTCAACTTCTCTGCAGAAATCTGCCAGTAATGAGTTTCAGTCTCCAAATGCTTTTGTTACAGTTGATTCTCCAGTTTTCTTATAAATGAAAGACCTAGAGAAAGTGTAGTCCTTTCACTCTGTCCATGTGGAGGTCAGGAAAGTTACATGGCAGGCCAAAGGAACTTAATCCCCAATTGTACCTGGTTACCAAAGCTTTGTGTGCCCACATGGGTTCGGTGAATATGTTTGCTGAGTCTAAGGCAGTCAATCTCAGTTTTTAGATAATCTTTTTCTCTTCTATTCTTCTGGGTAGGAAGGAAGTCTCATACTTAGTCCCACATGCCTAGTTGGACCTCTCATAAACTCAATTTCTATCTTAGCTGTCTCTGAAAAGCTAGTTAATCTCAGGAGTAAAGATTCCAGTTGTCTTGGGAAAATGAGCTACTTTTCATGTCACCCTAGTCTTAGTCACTTAGAACTTCATCAGATAATATTTCTGTTGTGATAAAACTTTTCAGTTGTTTTCATTATGAATTCACTAAGTTGGTCAATTCAACAAATGGTATTCAGTGATTTCACTTCAGTTCACTCTAAGTGAATTTGCTGTCAGTCTGTGCCCTCAGGGAATTTGCTTTTGAAATAACTTTAGCTATATTTACATAGAAAAAATAGAAGAAAGGGCCACAAAATATAGGTCAGCTATATCAAGGTCAAGGGAAGTTCACTTTCTAAATATAATAATAAAGAATAAGTTGGATAATAACTCAGTGATTGTTTTTCTGCCATCAGAGTATGCCTAGTGATTTATTTTAGACTGGTTCTGGATTCATAGAAAGCCCAGTACTCAAGGGCTGAAGATCTGAAGTATGAGATACTGATAATAAACTGGTAAGAAATTGCCAGCATGATGCCACACAGCTCAAAGTAGTCCCCAAATCCCAAATATGTAGCCATGGCTGTCTAATCATCAACCAACCTTGAATTCCTGAAGTCCCTCCAGAAGCCTTTAGCAACATGGGCCTCTGAATCATCCCAGAATAGCCAATTTCATACATAAAATAGAATCCTTGGGGCAGGCATTGTGGCGCAGCAATTAAGATGACACATGGGATGCCCACATCCCATATCAGAATGCCCATATCACTTCTGTTCTACGTTAGCTTCCTATATAGTGCTTCAAATACTTGGTATCCCAGCCACTGATATGAAAGACCTGGATGGAATTCCAGGCTTCTGGTTTCCACCTGGCTCAGCCCTGGTTGTTATGGGCATTTGGTAAATGAACCAGCAGATAGAATCTCAGTCTCTCTCTCTCTCTCTCTCTCTCTCTCTCTGCCTTTCAAATAAATAAAAAAAAAATACTTAAAAAAAAACAGGACCAGTGCTGTGGCATAGTAGGCTTAGCCTCCTCCTGCAGTGCTGGCATTTCATATGGGTGCCAGTTTGTGTCCTGGCTGCTCCTCTTCCAATCCAGCTCTCTGCTTATGGCCTGGGAAAGCAGTAGACCTGGCTCCTAGCTTTGGATCAGCCCAGTTCCAGCCCTTGTGACCATGTGGGGAGTGAAGCAGTGGAGGAAAGTCTCTCTTTCTCTGTCTCTCCCTCTCTGTGTCTGTAACTCTATTTTCAAACAAATAAATAAAATCTTTTAAAAAAATTTAAAAACCCACAAAATTCCAGGAGTTGCATCAGTTCAAGACCCTTTTCTACAGGGGTGATGACAGTGGCACTGAGGAAAGGGGAGAGAAGCATTACAAATTCTCCAACCTACTTCCTATACCTTCTGGAGATTCTAAATTAGGTGTTCAAGTAACTGATACCCATGCTGTCACCATATCATCTTTTGAGGGTCTTTCTGCTTCCAGTCATTCAAGCTTTGCTTCTACTTATGCACTGTACCAAATAGTCTTAGGGACTGAATGTTTATAAAAGTGCTTTACAAATTGGCAAATGGCCTTCCATATTCGTCCATGGGAATGGCTGGGTGGTACTGTGGCTCTCTGTCTCTGTAATCTGAGCGCTGAGTCTGCTTTCTCCTTGGCAGCCAAGTCTCCCTGCTGTAATGCATTTCTTCTGTCCTATGGCTAGGGGAGGACATTTCAAACCTTCTCTCCCATGAGTCACTTCCTGCTGTACTCCGAGTTGAATACAGATTTTCACATAGCACAGAGTCAGAACATTCCCTGTTTGTACAATGGCAGCTGCAATTCATAGCCATTACCTTGAATCCTTTATCCTAATAGAAAGGTTGTCTTACTGTCTATCAAGAATCATAAAATATTAATGAAGTATCAGTGCCTGATTTTACTACAGGTGCTATTAATTTACAAATCTGATGAGATGAGATATTTCTAAAAAGAAGCAGTGTTCTGTCCTAAACTGAATTTGTACCACCTTCTGGCATCTGGTTTCATCCCAGGGTAGAGAGGGCAGAGATTCTCAAGCAATGGATTGAGAGCTGCAACCTGTGACAGTGATTCCCAAGTCAAATATCTACAGCCAGAACTCAACTCCCAACTCCAGATTTCGTATTAGCATTTGTAAAGAGATCATCTCCTAAATTCCCCATCCATTCTTCAAACTAAATGCGCCCAGAAACAAACTTTGAAATCAATTACCCCTTTTACATTTCTTGCTTTTATTAATAGAACCCCTTCTAACACTTTCACCTAAACCAGAAATATGAGTTTAATAATAACTATTCTTTCTTGTCATTTTCACCACCTAAATAGCTTTAATTCAAACCCTTTCTCATCTTCTCTTACTACTACGTTTGTTGGCAATCTTATTATTGAATATACTAAGCCTGTCACACCTGTCCGGACCCTTGCAGGAAAGAATCTTTAATCAGTTTTTTGAACAAGGACTGCCACTAAATGGATCAGAGTAAACACCTGACCCAAGAGTCTAGCCAGTGATAATAAGATTACCTCATTCAGAAATTCTGCTCAGGAGGCAGCAACATCTAGATTAGTTCCTTCCACAATCTGGAAGTTGAATGGGGTGGATGGGGAGTTGACCTACCCGTAGAGAGCAGACGTGCTGAATGAAACCAAGAATTTTGTGTCAGAAACACAGAGGGACAAGTTGGCCCTTGGAGGTACTGAGACATCCACTTGGTGATTGCAAATTTGTCATACAAGTGCACCCAAGTTCTTATTTTTATTAAGGAAATTGGTTTCTTTGCTTTGGAACCAGAAATACATGGTTAAGACAAATAGAGGGTCAAGAGTAGCCTTGCAGTCCCAGTCCCTTGGAGGGGGTGTGAATTTTGTTTGTAGGGTTATGGAAGATTGGACAACTTCTTCCAAAATGGAGAGTAAGACAGCCATGTGCAGCAAAGATAAAGTGGATAGTGTCCTGGCCAAAGCAAGGCTCTGGTGATTTTTGCATTGGAGCAATCCCAAGGAAATAGGAAATGCAAGTAAAATTCCCTCTCCCTCTGTGCGTTTCATCCCCTACTGCCCCTTCTGGAAGAATGAGCTCCAAGTTGCCAAGGGCATCATTTTTGCATGGTGGAAATATGAGGCACTTTTAAGACCTTTCAAACTGCTTGCACTTTCTCTCCTCTACTCCACGCCCCCTTTCCGAACAATGTGCATATAGTGGTTTGAGAAAAACAAATAAGAAAACAAAAAGAAAAAAATAAAACTCATGAACACTGCAGCTGGATAACTGCCTCTCTTATGATTAGACGGTTTGCAGTAGAGAGACACGTGCTTTGGTCCCAGGTAGCCTGACTGAAAGCAGATAAGAAGCACAGGGCCACCATACGACTTGGCTTCAGGAAACCCTTTCTGTTTGTAACCAGTATTCTGAGACCACTTAAAATCAAATCCAAAACTAATAGTTCCCACTGCTGAATTGCAATGTCAAGCTGAATTGTGTGACTTGCCAGGTTTCTATGGTTAAAATTAATGCCCTGCTTGGCAAAGACTGTCATACTAGCAATTGGAACCATCTGAGAGGAGCCAAAGCAGCCTGGCTCTCCCAGCTCCTGGGTCCCTCTGAATTACATCTCTGCATTCATTCTGCTTCCCCCAAGAGCAAAATGAGGTGTGAGCCAGTCATGAGGATCGAAATACAACATTAGGTCCAGTGATGTCCAAAGGCAGAGAATGAAGGGATTATATCATAAAGAAAGCATAGGAGTCACCTCAGGAGTACGGGGAAGAGCTTCATGAGAATATGTGGACGTGAATTTTACATGAGTACAAAACATAATTTGAGAAGATCTGGCCAAGTTCATTCCAAGGTTCGGATGACAAAGGAAGGGTAAGAAGAAGAAAGGATTTCAACAATGTAGGCACATTCTGCTCTGTGATACCTCACAACCATGGAATGCATGTGCATTACACAGATGCAGGGCTGGCATTGGCCTTCAGGCAATGGACCCTTAGAAGAAATGGGAATTTGGCATAGGATTGTGGAAGACTGAGCAACTGTGAGGACAGCCTTTCCCAAACAATAGATTGGGATCTATAGTCTATATGTAATGACTCCCAAGTCAATGATCTCCTGCCAGATGTCTACCCTGAGCAGACACCTGTGATACCAAAGGTTTACTAGGATCAGCCAAGACCCAGTCAGTAACAGTGAAGAGTTAGACCTCCATTGGCCAATGTGAGTAAGGTTTACAAATTATACAGGAGATAAAAATATAAGAACACTTGCCTCTCCTTGTATCCTATCCAACTCTTCCCATCAGATACCTATTTGGACTTCAATACATACCCTTCTCTTAGTGATTAAAAATAATCCAACAAGAGTAGCCATGTTAGGAATGAAGCCTGCTTCCTGATTAGGATTTTCAGATAGTTAAAGGGACTAGTTATTAAAAACAAACATATTGTGCAAATAAATTTTCATTAAATGAAATAACACCCAAGTGAGTATAGCATTGATGATGCTATAAAATGAAACCTGACGTTCATTTAGCTATGTGTTGGGCCCCAGAACAATAAGAGAAACAAACTAACAGTCATTCCAGTACATACTGTCTGGGTGAGAACAATCTTAATATGCAAAACACCTTCTAGATGTAGAATAAACGCAACTGTGGAAATGGACTGTTGTGACAACATACCACAGAGAGAAACAGTAACTCTCTTTCAGGGTAAATGCAAGTGCAAACCTCAGATTAGCCAGTCTCAAGGACTTCCATGTGCTGTTCACATGTGCAAAGATCCTTTCCTCTTAAGGAGATCTGAGCACATCCAATTTGGGCAACCGAACGATCCATACAATTGTCTCTTACCGAATCTTTTGCATGCTGCTCTTACATTAATTTTTTAAATAACAGTGATAAGCAAGGTAGCAAGGTTTATTGGGGTAGGGTATCCATCAAAACGGATAAACAGGATCCGAGAGAAAGTGCCCAGTCACCCATACAGGGGAAAGCAAGGTTGCATGGTTAAGTGAAAAGATTGTAACTGGCAGCCCAGGTGGTCAGCTCAGGAGAGAGCTGAGAGCTGAGCACATAGTCTGTATTCAGACTGGGGCTTATAAGGGAAAGGGGTCCAGTTATTCCCGCCATTTCTCATCCTCCTCATCCTCCTCCTCCTCCTCCAAACTCCCCCAAAAAGTTTGCTGAGTGTGAATTGGGTGAGATTCCTCCCAAGGTTTCACTACTCAGTACTGGCAGACTGGGGAGCCCACGTGGTGCCGGGCAGAGGGGTCTCCCCTAGGGTGCCTGCCTTGAAGGAAGCATGTCAAAGCTTCATTGCTCAATGTTACCAGACCAGGCACTGAAGAGAGAGAATTCTCCTGTGGAGCTTTCTTGTGGGGAGGCTGAGGCCGCCTGTAAAGTTATTGGGGTGTGAGCAGGACTTTGAAGTGTAAAATCCTGGGCTGGTTCCAGGGTGAGATTCTGCAGGTGCTTTGTTTTCCTCATGTCCCTCTCATACACATAGGCTGATTTCTAACTTCCTACCTAACATTTCGCTCACTCAAGAGAACATAGCCATAATCTTATGGGGCTAGAATGGATGAAGGTCCATCTTCTGTAGTTTCTTCAGAGCTGACAAAGTGGCGTAGAGCTGATTGTGGGTATTCTTCTATTGCTATCTGTCCTATAGTGTTTGAGGGTGGCCTAGGAAAAGATTGTCCTGCTCAGTCCAGAGGACTGGTCACATTGTCTGGTGGGGTAGCCTGGAAGCCCTGTCTCACATCCTGGATATGGATAATTTGTGTTCTGTTAAGAGACAAAACAAACAAGGGCATTAAAATACAATAATTCTAAAAGAAACAGAAAGAGTGTGGAAGCCATTTCGCAAAGGAGGGGCAATGACCAGGATTTCCATGACCAGATGCTAGGCCAGATATTCTAGCCTTGTTTTTCCTGGTCCTAGGGTTGTCTGGCCTCATCTAAGAAAGTATGAACATGATTTGATTTTGTGCCCATCTCATTTGATCCTTTTTTTTTGGAGCAGACACTTTCTTGGGCAGCAGTTAGCAGGTGTAGGGCCTGCCTGTTTTGAAGGACTGGGTTTAGCAATTCTACTGTGGGGGCCCTAGTTATGGCAGCCTTTCAGTGGTTGAAGGCTATGTTTTGCTTTGTTTGTTTGTTTTCCCAAAGGAGTGGCTCTGTTTTGGCTTGCTGTGAGAGCCTAATTTAGGAATGTGGCTATTTCCCTGTATCTAGGAATTCATAACATGTTAGGGAAGTGCTGGGATTGTCTTAAGGTTGCGGAAATAGGAATTTGCTTCCTGGCCTGTGTCATCTCTGGGGCTGGTCCTCTCTCCCCAGGGGTGAGGACAAGGGTTAAATAATTAACTTTCTGGTGGACTTATAAAATGGATGGCTGACCTTTTCTGTAATAATGCGTAGCCACAATATAGAAGACCAAATAGCACTGCCAGAAAATGAGATATTAAACTATGAAATAATTTTATAGCTAGATTTATTTTCCTGAGTCCAGAGTAAATTGTCAGAACTCCCCGTTTAAACCAAATTGAGGGGGAGATAGGAAGTTTTACTGATGATCTCAAAATATATAGACAGGTTACCACATTTGATCTTATCTGAAAGGTCATAGTTTTCATGAGCACTGTTTTAACCTACAGGAAAATACAAAGTGTCAGAATTTTCCCATGACCATAGCTTTGCAGCTCAACCTGATTTTAACAGAAATCTTCAAAAATTAGGGATGGAACTGAGCACACCCTTGACTTATATCATGAAGGCTGCTTCTGTGGTCTACTATAATGGGGACCAGGAGAAAGAGGAGCAAGGTAGGTAGCAGGCCCTCAGCAACAACTTAAAGGACCTATTTCTTGAAGGGGGTACAAAATAATCCAGAAGGTAAATGGTTTATTAGTCTGCTTCCCTCCCTAACCTGAGATTATGGTCTTGTGCATTAGCTAACACTTTTAACTTCCCAGCAGAATGTAGCTACCCAACATCCAAGGAAAAAGCATAGGTAGTCCACCAGAAAGTTAATTACTTTCATTTTTAAATCATTGACTTTATTTATTTGAAAGGCAAAGAGACAGAGAGAGATCTTCAATGCACTAGTTCACTCCCCAGATGCCTGTGGCAAGCTGTGGCTGGGCCAGGCCAATGGTAGGAGCCAAAGAATTTAATCCAGGTCTCCCACATCTGTAGCAGGGACACAACTATGTAAGCCATCACCTTTTGCCTTCCATGTTGCACATTAGCAGGAAGCTGTAATCAGGAGTGGAGCTGGGACTCGGAGCCAGGCACTCTGGTTTAGAATGTGGATGTCCCAAGTGGTGTTTAACTATTGCATCGCATTCCCATCCCTGGTCTTATGTTGTCTTATCCTCGGTCTTTTCCCACGCTACTCTGCCTACCATGTAACTTATACAGCAATAAGACAAAATCCAGTCAGGTTATTCTTCCTTCATACCCTGACAAGGCACTCAACATGGTCTTGCAGAGTAGGCCTATAAAAGGTTAAAATGTTTTCCCCACTGAAGTTCTTCTCTACTCTCTTTCTTATGGCAATGACCACTGCTGTCCCTATTTGACACTTGCATTTTTCCCACTGGAATGTGATCCTAAGAGCGGCAAACATCCCCTTCACATCTGAAAATTATCTTTAATTATCTTTAAATTCCCAGCAACCTACACAGTTACTAGGTTGCTATAAACATTTCTTGAAAAAACAACTAGTGGTCATTACCAACTAGATGTTGGGTACCACCAGAGAGATGTTGGGAGTTGCTAAATGGGCTCTCTGCTTTGAGTTAGATCACCACCATCTGTTGAATCCCATCCTTCCAGGAAGCCCAGCAAGTTTTTGTAAAGTTTTTGGGTTCATGTTGACACTTTCCCCTCCCCTCCCACCAAAGGCCTAGTCCAATTATTTGAAAAACTTCCTATCTGATGGTTTACACAGAACTTTATTGTCAGTCAGTACAGCCTTGACTTTCACATAATTATTTTGTTCTGCCAAAAAGTCTGGGCAACTGAGCTGTAGCTATGCCGCCATAAACATGGAGAAAGCCTTTGTGGACCTGTAATATCCTCATCCTGCTTGGTGACTGTTTTTGAAATGTGACATTCTTGAATCCCTGTTAATATTTTAGGAAGCCTTTTTTAGGAGTGTGCTATATGCCAAGCATGAGTTTTATTATCACAACTTATTGAGTGTATGGCAGGGTCAAGAATTTGCACACTACTAATCTGGAGTTAAACAAAATGTAGTTTCTTGACTTTCTAAATTTAATCTAATTTTGCTCTCAAGCTACCACACCACTGGGGAATAAAAGACAACATGACTATTGAATGACAGTGTGAGTATGCACAAAAATAGACTTATCTCTTAATTCCATTTTCTAGAAATTTTTGAAATGCCTTCAGATATGACTTCATTGGGGCAGTCAACTTGGAGTAAATCCTCAGTCCTTCCATTCTTCTCCGCCCACATGCCCAAGATAGTTTCTGGATCTGGGAGGGATTTGCAAGACCATGTATTAGCAGGGTAGAAGATGTCTTGGGGCCATGCCCAGGGATCTCAGGAATAGAAAACCTCCTCACTGACCTCTACAGTAATGTCCTATCTGCCAGTTTGAGTCTCATGGGTTCCTGGGCTCTTCTCATGCCACTTCCATCTCCCCTCAGCTCTCATTGGCACTGTGGGCCTGTCTGAGTGTCAGCCAAGTCCTTCCTCCAGCTCTGGCTTAGGCTGTCTACCCTACAGCAGTGGTATTACTTTGTTCTTGTTCTCACAGCCTGCTCATGGATTTTCAACCAAGTACTTCCTGTTTCCTGTTGTCAAATGCACGTGGGACACAGGTGTGTGTTGATGGAGCCCTGTTTCTGATCCCTTACTCAGCTACTCGTAACACATTCCCTAAGACAGCACTTCTCAAACTATCTTTGATAGTTTCCAATCCATTGTAGAGGATTATTTTTGTAAAATATACACTAGTTACTAGAAGAATAACAAAGCGATACACATACAATACAAGTCCCGGGTAGTAAGACTTGCTAGATTCAGAACTGGCATTGTGGCGCAGCAGGTAAAGCCACCACCTGTGACACCAGCATCCCATATGGGTGCCAGTTTGTGTCCCATCTGCTCCACTTCCAATCCAGTTTCCAGCAAAAAGTAGCAAAGATGGGCCAAGTGCTTGGGCCCCTGCACCCACATGGGAGACCTTGATAAAGCTCCTGGCTTCTGGCTTTAGCTTGGCACACCCTGGCTGCTGTGGCCATCTGGGGAGTAAACCAGCAGTGGAAGATCTCCCTTTCTCCATCTCTCCCTCTCTCACTGTAACTCTTTCGAATAAATAAATAAATCTTTTTAAAAAAAATTAGATTCAACAGACATAAAATTAGTGTGTCAAATTTCTGTAAAAGTTTCTAGATGTTTATTCTCCATTTCAGAATCTATCTCTGTGTGGATTGCACAGGTCACCACACAGAACCACAAGCCAGCACTGTGTCAGGACCACACTTTGAATAACAGCAGCCCAGGATATGCCAAGTCAGACTGGACATTTCTCTGAGGCCCTGTGGAATACTCCCAGGCAGTACCAGTATAGGAAAAACAATTCCCACTTTCCTGGGATTTGGCAGCACTTCTCATTTATATTTTTTTCTAACAGCCTTTCAAAAGCCACACCTACTTCTACTTGTATCACCACACCCCAGGGTTTTAGCCTCTGGGTGAAGCCAGGGCACACTCCTTTGCCTGCCTGTGTCTCTCAGTGTCTGCAGGAGCCTCCTCACTTTCTCCTTTTGTTTTCTTTCTCCTGGGAATTTAGAGGCAAAATCCCTGTCTTTCCTTCCTCTTTTTCTTTCTTCTTTCCCTTCTGTCTCTGTTCCTCTCTTCTTTTTATCCCTAGTCAATGTTTTAGAAAACTCTTTCACTCTCTGAAAAGCTCAACTCTCTTGCTAGGATTTTTTTTCCTGTTGGCTTTGAAACTCAAGACTAATCAATGCCCTCTTTGTTCCTGATGGTATCCACCCTCCTTCTGGAGGGACAACTGCCATTGACAAAATGGGTGGGGAGCCCTGGAGGCAGGATAAGAAAATATTTCTTAAAATACCTCTTATTCTCACATTTCAGTGATAAAATAACAATAATTATGAAGAATTTTAAAAGTCTTCATCACCACTACTTTATACTTGCTTGATAATTGCATAAATAATGCTTTAGAAGGAAACATTTAAAAAATTTTAGTATACACCCATTTGAGAATAATACTGAAAGAAATTCCATGTTTTATATCTTTATATATATATATATGTAGAATCAAAAATAATAACACTAAAGTTAAAATTGTCCAAGTTATTCAGTATGTGTTTATAAACAAGTGGAGGGAGAATTTTAGTTTTTAACTGAATGAACCTATGTACTCTTGGAATTGTAACTTCACAAACCAGTTAACTTCTGCTTTATGTTCATGAAAATTGAGTTGCCCAGAGAAAATTGTGACTCCTTCTCAGTATTTACATATATCAAAAATTGCAGTCTTGTAAAGTTGCCCACAAAATTAATTTATGGAATTCAGAATAACCACCCAAAAAGTGGAAGATTTAGGGAGTGTTTACACATTTTCTTTTCTTGTTATCAATTATTTATGATAACCACATGAATAATTCTAGACATTATTTCTATTTCAATAACCATTATATACTTGAAAGTCGCTGTACAAATAAATTCTAGTTGTCTGAGCTATTTGTAAGGCTTATAACTGAATACAGATCATATTCATCCTACTACTTGAATTTTTTGCTTAGGGCCTGGAATATTGAAGAAACCAAATATGTACTCACTAAATCAATTATTGGAAGTGAAATCTTACCTTTCCCAGACTTCTGCTGGGTTTGTTATACCTCCTTGTGTGCATTTTGAATTAAATTCCTGGAATAAAAATATATAAAAACCACATAACTTTTTAAAAATTCCAAAAAAATGTTACTAGGTACCCTGCATTATCTTTTAACAATCCATCCTCCCATATCGAGCAGAGTCCAGGTGAGAAAGAGAAGGCACATTCACATTGTGTAATTTAGGGAGAATTTAATAGAGAGATTGCTTTTGACAGTGTGGTCAGAATGTAGAGAACTTACAGAAGGAGAGTGCACTGCTCTGGGGCTTGTTAGAAGAGAGCAGGGCTCCCATCCTGGGGCTCCAATGTCCTTGGAGCAGAACCTCAACCTGGAGAAGGCTTAGATGGAGAATACTCAGTGCAACTCACCATCCCGGGAAGGGTCTCCAAAAACAGGAAGAAATCAAGGTTAAAAAACACAGGCACGTCTGGTACAAATACAAGTAGCGTTTTAAATGAGTTTATTCTTTTTTTCCCACTACTCCCTGACACTTCTGCCTTGATAGTATCCATGATTTGGGGTTGAAGGGTCTAGCCAACCCAAAGTGATCCATCTCCCTGCTAGGAAAGAGCTTGAGGACTCAATGTCCTGTCTCCACGCTCCTTCATCCCCCTCATCTCCAGCTGCTGTTCCCTTTGGCTGAGGCTCAGCTTGGCTGCTGGTATAGTTCCAGTTTCCAGAGTAGGGTAGGGGAGAATAGAAACGGAAAAACACAGGACCAGTAAGCTGCCTTGCAATGTGTGCTCCAAGAAGACCCGTGCATACAGATGGATTAGTAAAGTGCTTTGTACTTGATGCATACTCTAAAAGTTTGAAAGAACTAAAGAAATGCTATGTGCAAGTATATCAAGAGTGATTTATCTTATTTTGCATTCATAACACCTGTTGGTAACAATAGTCAATACACTGAGGTTTTCTTATATGCCAGATAGCATGCATTCCTGGATTATAATGGGCTGCTAAGGGTGTGGTCAGCAGCCCATAACAAGCCTCCTTAAATATGTGGCACTTCACTCTCTGAGAGTCCTGCATCCCAAGAAAGAAATCAGAACTCAATTTCTCAACTTCAGGCATGTAGATGAGACTGATGAGACTCATTTAAAGGAGAATGGGTTTGGAGGAAAACAGGGAAGAGGACTGCCCAAGAGCTGCACTTTGCAGGCAGGAACAGTGAAGTGTGCCACAGAATGCTGTCACTCTAACCTTCACTGCAGTAAGTGGCCTCTGACAAGCCCTTCAGTGTGGGCTGCAGCTGTGAAATCATCATGTTTTCCTGGCTGTGAGGTCACTGTGTCTGTTTTTCTGGCCCTCCCAAAGATAATGTGGATAATCTTTAATATTTTTAGTTTGTACTAAACCCAGCTAAGTTAAGTTCTTCTCCTTGTAAATATTTCCTCTTTAAAACTCTGGGAAAAACACTATTTTAAACTTCTTAATACAATTTTATGAGATACTCTTGCCAATAAATACACAAGAGTGTGGAAAAGTGAACATCACTCAACTTGAGAGTGACCAGTGGGCCAACTGCAGAGATGGTTCTGGTGCCAAAACCCATGCTCTCTCCACTGTCCAGGCTGGCATCTTCACCCTACCTGCTAATCCACCTAGAAAGCTATCAACAAATTCTTCAAAAGCAATGAGTCCTAAAGGAAAGACTTTAGAGCTAGTTGAAACAAGATGGTAATCATTAGTTGAAAGACTTTTTTTTTGCATTTTTTTAACTTTTATTTAATGACTATAAATTTCCAAAGTACAGCTTATGGATTACAATGGCTTCCCCCCCATAACGTCCCTCCCACCCACAACCCTCCCCTTTCCCACTCCCTCTCCCCTTCCATTCACATCATGATTCATTTAGTTGAAAGACTTTTTTATAGATATAAATACATCTATATAAAGAAGTAAAGGTATCAAATTAGTTTCAAAAAAACAACAGCAAAAAAACAAAAAACAAAAAAAAAAAAAACACAACACTAGGACTGAATGTATGAAGGAAGGGAGTGACATTAACCTCAAACCAGAAACACTGAGTTGCCTATGTTCTCTCCACTCTTGAAGCACATTTAAATGTAAATATTGGACTTCCTTTAGGCTCCTCTTGGTCCTTGTGGCACAACATGTATTTGGAGTCTGCCATCTAAAATTTAAGTATTGCTAGTGTGAGATTGTTAGGAGGTAGGGCCTTTAAGAAGTAAGTAGATCATGAAGGCTCCTCCCTTCACAAATGAGATTAGGTGCCCTTAGCAAGAGGGATCTCAACTTGTTCTGCAATCTGCCATGTGAGGCCTCAGCATTCCTCCCCACTGGAGGACCCATTCCTCCCCAGCACCTTATTCTTTGACTTCCCAGCGTCCTGCACTATGAGAAAAGACACTTCTGCTCTTTATAAATTACCCAGTCTCTGGTATTTTGTTATAGTTGTACAAACTGACTAACATCATGTCCATTAATTCCATGAAAAATGCTTGAGAAAATTTCTCATAATATTTCTACCCTATTCACTCTCTTTCGGTTTCTGAATTCATGCATACTCTCTTCTGGACACAAAAATTACCTTCTCTACCAGTGCTCACCTCTACCACCCCAAAAAACAACTTTATTAGAGATTTGCAGGCACAATAAAGTATTATTTCCCATGTCGTGTGTCTTTCCCACATATTTCTCTTCATGTTTCCTTGTCCTCCCTCTCACATCTTTCCTTCCCAGAATGCCCCACTCCTCGAAATCATATTCTCTTTAGGAAAAAGAGAAAGATGAAGCCTTTCTCTTACAACAAATATGTACAATCCCTAATTTAGAATGGTTGACCTACATTTTTTTTTAACTTCGTGGTGTTGTGAAAGCATACCATATAGCCTTTCTGTTTCCCACCTTATTACATGAGATATTTGACACTTTGTTATAAAATATGCATTATATGAGATGATTTTGCGTAACTGTAGACTAGTAAGTGTTCTGAGCACCTGTGAGATAGGTTAGGCTAAGCTATGATATTCAGATATTCCATAAATAAATTATATTAAGTGCATTTTTTACTTTTTCGCTTATTGTGGGATTATTAGGACATAACTCCATCATAAATAGAGGTGTATCTGTATACCCAAACCTATCAAAATGTTCAGCAAAAAGAAAAGAGCATCATCCACTTAGTGAAGCCCATCGTTGCCAGAAGGCAAACTAAAGACACATATATACATTTCTATTAGAATGTATATTTTACAAGTAGCATTTTAATATAAGCAGCATAAGACAACTAGCATTTTAGATTATGTAATAAGAATAAGTTCATAATCATCAGAGGTTTCTTCCTGACTGAAGGGACCATTAAAAGACCAAACATCCTGAGAGACTGTGATGGCAAGGGAGGGAGCAGAGACTAAGCTTACAGTACAGGCTTCTACATCTCTGTTAATTCTTTAAGGATTAAATTTCCTTAGAAGAAAGCTCTTTCTGTAGAATTCTAACCAAGACACCCGTGTGTCCTGTGTATAAATATGTGGTAACAATTTGAGAGATGACAGCAAGTAATGGGAACAAAGAGTAAACAGCCAGTGTGGTTTTTAAAAAAGAGAAGTCCATACATTTGAAGGATTTTAAAAATTATTTTGAGAAGTCCACAGATTTCACTAATCTACCTAAAGAGTTCCTGGCACAAAAATAGTTACTACTGCTGCCTCTTCTTTAATGTAACAATCAAATGCAGATCATAGCTTTGTCATTAAATCAGCAACTTATACCCATTTTAAAAAAAAGGTGTGTCAAACTATTGAAATATAAAGTAATGAAACTGATTTCTCATGCTACATACAAAAACCCATTTCATTACCTTGTAATCACACTTCACACTATGTGAAACCAAAGCATAATAAACATCCATAAATCATATTACAGAGCCATGACACCTTACAGATTCTAATATCTTTTTAACAGAGCCAATGGGTGTTTTTGATTTCTGGAAAGTGATTTTTTTAAAAAAGAAAAAATGTTTTGTAGGATTTTTTGAAAGGAACAGATGATCGGGAAACCTAGCCTAGTATATACACTATAATTTCCATTTCTCAGAGTATAACAAACTTGGTTTTTGAAATTAAATATGCAATATAGTTTGCAAAAGGAACTGATTGGAATAACGAATTATAGACAATATTTTTTAAATTAGCCAACAGGCTCTTGGTATGCTTTTATTGTAGGTTTAGTAGCAGTAGTTTGCTACTATTCTTCTTTTTGTTTTGAAAAGAAAAAATTAAAATATCATCAATTTTCAAAGCAGTCCTCTTCATTGGTTCTTATGCTCATCAGTTTTGCCACCTTTTGTTTATAAGGCTTAGTTATCATAGGTTTGAATGTGTCCACTGAGGTTTTAAAATGGACCATAAACCACTGATGCCCAATCAACAAAGGTGATCTGAATTGAGAAGAGGAAATCCCAATGCTTTACAATTTTTTTAAAATGAGAAACATAAAATTTTAAAACAGTAAATTGAAATCATTTTTGCTTTTAAAGCAGTGTTGGGGAAGGTAAAAACTATGCATGGCAGTGGGAAAGGGAGAATTTTGTAGCTTATCTACATCAAAAGCCTCCCCCTGAATGGCCTTTTGATGCTCTGAGTTTTGCCTGTTCGAGGGTGCTACTTTTTTGCAAATCAGAGGCTCTGTACCCCCTCATCTGTCTTCTAAATAGGCCTGTATGTTAGAGCAGTACAACCGCCCCTTGAGAATTTCTCCAGGGAAATGTCAGCAAAGCCCAAGACTGCTGATTTCCTCCTCACAAGACACCTGAATCCCAGGGCAGTGAGAGCAGGAACACGTGATTCTCGTTAACTTTGGAGACAGACAGACAGACGTTGGTACAAGGAGATGCAAGTGGGGAATGAGCCACTCACGGGATTGCCTCCAAAGGCACTGGTAATGATTTGTTAAATTTAAATGGGAAGAAAACAAATCTAAACACAATAAAAAGATTTTCAGCACTTTGGGCATTTATATTCTTAGAGAACTAAGAATGGTCAAGAAGAAAAAGCTTATCTTGGGATAACAGTTTAAAAAAAGCCCTCAGATCAGATGTGGCTTAGGCAAATAGGAAATGAGAAATCAGACACGAGTGTGCCACAGATACCACGCTCTGAATTTCCTTGCTCAGTCCAAAGCAGAATATACTGCTTGTCACATGCTTCACATAAAATCCTTTGAGAAGGGAATTCATTAGAGAGAGAGTTCACAGTTTAATGAAGCAGACATTTATTGCTGGAATGATTGTTGACCTGGCTTTTTAGTTATTTTGGTTCGCATTAAGATATTCCAAGCTCTGGCTTCAAAAGCATATTGAGTGTGAAGGAAGTGAAGTAGTGCCCTGTGCTTCCAGAGGTCACATGCAAAGTCACCCCAGACCCCAAGGCCCCATCTGGGAATGTAAATGCAAGTGGGGAAAAAGGTCTTTGAATGGTGAGGAAAACAGTTGTCACACAGCTCTAGCATTTTTCTGCAAGGAGAACTGACCATTGGAACATGGAATTCCCAGCTCTCTTGTTTGCAAACTGTCCTAGCCTAGGAAAATGCAGCTACTACTATCTGCCCTTTATAAAGTACCTGTGAGGATTTAATAGGAAAATGCATAGGAACATTTCCATGAAACATAAGACATTTAATAAATGAAAGCTATTATAAGATTTTGAACACTTGAGGAACTTCTTCCACCCATTCTAACAGATGATGGAATGTTAATTAAGGAAACATTAGAAGCCAAAAAGATAATCACATACATAACATGTAACAGCTGAACACATAGTAACCAGAAGTACAATGGAGGCATATTGTTCCGGTCCTGTCCCACTCCCAGTGGAATGCTCCACAGTTGGGTGGGTGTTTGGCCTCTCAGTTAAGATACCTGTGTCCCTTATTTGTGTGCCTAGGCTCAATGCCTGGCCCTGACTCCTGGCTCTGAGCTCCGGAAGGGGCAGACCTTGGGAGGCAGCAGTGATAGCTCACAAAGTTGGCTCCCTTCCAGCCGTGTGGGTGACCTGCATTATGTTATAGGCTCCCAGTGTTGATCTAGCCTAATCTGTGCCACTGCTTGCAATTGGGGAATGAACAACAAATGGGAGCATTCTCTCTCTCCCCATTCTCTCCCCACCTCTGTCAATCTCTTCCACTCAAATTAATTAATTTTTTAAAGAATTATTTTATTTATTTGAAAGAGTTACAGAGAGAGGTAGAGACAGAGAAAGAGGTCTTCCGTCCACTGGTTCACTCCCCAGATGACCGCAACAGCCAGAGATGAGCCGATCCAAAGCCAGGAGCCAGGAGCTTCTTCCGGGTGTTCCACATGGGTACAGGGGCCCAAATACTTGGGCCATCTTCCACTGCTTTCCCAGGCCATAGCAGAGAGATGGATCAGAAGAGGAGCAGCCTGGACTCGAACCAGTGCCCACATGGGATGCCGGTGCTGCAGGTTGGGGCTTTAACCCACTGCACCACAGCACCAGCCCCCAAATTGATTAATATTTTTAAAAGCTTCCACTCACCACTACCACTTAAGGTTTTAGCTGCATTATAGTACAAAATTAATTTCAATAATGATGACAGTTAAATTATCAAAGAAAGACCAACATTAGTATAAGTTGTACAAGAAGACATAGAAAATATGCAAGATAGTATTAAGTAATTTCTATAAAAGTTTTTAAATTAAAAACAACTAATTGCTTCTTTAAGATATAAACTGTAAATTTAAAATACTAATATATCATTTTCCACATTTTGATTTGCAAAGATAAAAAAAGTACACTGTTGTCATGGGTGGAGATGTAAGAGGCATTTTTAGATATTGTTTGTGGTACAATTTTCAGATATTGTTTGTACCAATATGCATATTGGTACAACCTCTGTAGAGTATAATTTGACAAAATCTATGAAGTTACTAATGTATGTACTTTTGACTCAGGAAATTCACTTTGGGAATGCAAACTAAAAATGAACTCTGAAGCAAGTGAATGGATTTATGTGACAAGGCTACTGTTTGCAATAATCTTTGCAATAGCAAAATATTGGAAATAATAAGGTTAATCAGTAGCATTGTAATGAAATAACTTATGGCACATTTATTCAATGGAGCATTTTGCACATGTTAAGAAAAGGAATGTGTAGTCTCTTTAAGGATTGGTCAGAAATCACTTATAATATGCTCATAATTTTTATGACCCAAAAAGGTGAAAGATATAATATATGTGGGTGGGAGGATATTTATGCAGATGTTGTTTATATGGGAATAAAATATCTCTGGAAGGATATACCAGGAATTAGCAGCACTGGTGAATTGAGTGGTTGGAGAACTGTTGTGAAAGAGAGCATTGTCCCTCTTTTGTACCTCTTGCATTTGAACCATATGAATGCATGTATGAATGTATGCCCTATTCCATAAGCAAAACAAAACGTACACACACATGTGTTCCCAGAGGTAGCAGTGTGAACTGACGATGAGTAGGGAATGTTCCCTAGGAACAGTTCCACATACAAAGTCAGATACGTGAAGCAAGGGAGGTGCAGATTTGCCATGGCCATCCATAGAGCGAAGCCTTGCTGTGACGTTACCACTATAAAGAACAACTCCCAAATGCAGACATTATAGAGGAAGGAAAGCTGTTGATCTAGAATGCATTTTAGAAAGGTTTATTTATTTATTTGAAAGGCAGAGTGAGAGTGAGAGTGAGAGTGAAAGGGAGAGAGAGAGAGACGACGGGGAGGAGGGATATCTTCTATCCACTGTTCCATTCCTTAAGTGGCCACAACAGCCAGGGCTAGGCCAGACCAGGGCCAGGAGCCACAAACTCCATCCTGGTCTCCCTCATGGGTGGCAGGGGACCAAGCACTTGGGCCATCTTCTGCTGCCATCCCCATGTGCATTAACAGGGACCTGGATCAGCAGCAGACCAGCCAGGACTTAAACTGACACCCCAATATGGCGTGGCAATTGGCAACTCAACCCATTGCACCATGACGCCTGCCCCTAGGATGCAATTTTGTTGTCTTCTTGTTTCTCTTTCAAAAAACAGATGAAAAATCAAGTTTTCAATTTTTCTTACAAGGCTACCATTGTCTGTAATTCCTTTATGCTCTGCAAATTATAAAAGAAGCTTAGCAAATATTTTTCCCAAAATGTGTTCAGTGAAACAATTGCTCCACAAAAAGTTATACCAATGATCAAATAGTTTTTTGCAACTCTGAATGTCATTTTTTGTCTTGCATATTTATGAGGCACAAGAGCATTTATAATGTTATATAAGAAAATTCACTTTTTAAACTGAACACCTACTAACAGCTTGAAAATCATTTTCAAAATGTTGATGCAGGGGAACTAGTCCTGTTAACTCTACTAGGTTTTACCATCATGTTTGCCAGGTATAATAATTGAGCCACAATTTAATAGCTACTTTTTGTATTTTTAAAGATTTATTTAATTTTTTGAAAGGCAGAGAGAGAAGGAGAGACAAAGAAAGATTTTCCATTCCCTGGTTCACCAATGGCCTCCAAATGTCTGCAATAGTGGGGACCGGGGCAGGCTGAAACCAAGAGCCAGAAGTTCTCTCCAGCTTTCCCATGTGGAGACATGGCAGTAATCTAGGTACTTGGTACAGTAATCTAGGTACTTGTACACACTACAATGACATCATCTGCTCCTCTCAGGTGCACTGGCAGGAAGCTGGATCAGGAGCAGAGGTGGGACTCAATACCAGGCATTCAAAACCCAAGAGACAGCTTAATCCTCTGTTCTACACTACCCTCACAACACTGTAGATTTTTTTTTTAAAGAAAAGCTAACATGCTTCTTTTATGTTTTTAACTTAGATAAGAAACAGAACTATAAAACTTTCAATTACACAATTCAATTGTCGACTTTATGGTATTTTCAGAACAGTAATTTTACAATGGGGAATTGTAGTTCTAATGTACGTTGTGCCTCCTGATTGCTTGATATGATTTTGATCTGTATTGTTCACCAGTATATCCTCAACTCCTAGAACAGTACCTGCTTGTAATAGGTGGTTGATAAATATTTATAAGATGACTAAGTGACAATCTCAATAGAATAGACTAATTAATATAATTAACAATACAAAAATTATCTAACAATAAGATTCACAGCTACACTAACCCATTTCTTTTCCTTTTGTTTTTATTACTCAAGGTGTACTCCCAGACCTTATGCTACCTCAAAGGAACAGCATTATAAACATTGTCATTGTTAAAAAGACATTTTTAAAAAGGAATAATTGTCAATAGGAACTCATATATATTACATTCAGTGAGCAATGTTAAATGACTGCTTTCTTTCGGCTATACCCCTATCTGCAGCAACTCTCAGCACCTTAGGACTGAGCTGGCTTGGGTTTGTTAGTGTCTAAAAGCATGAAATGTGTCAGAGTTGGGATGATGTCAAGTCAGACAGTGCCCAAGCAGCTTAGTATATCACTGTCAGATGCCAGCATGAGGGCTTGCTGAGTCACCCTGGCATCCTTCAGGGAACAGGAACATGTTATACAACCTCTCTGGCCCCCAGTCATCCCTGTGGCAAATCCAAGTTCGGCAAATTAATTAAGTCATACAATCATTCAGTCATTCTTTAAACATTTTCGTACTGTCTACTATGTTCCCCAAGGAATGCTGAGTAGTAAATCAGTCACTCCATAGAGGCTCCCTAATGACACTAACAAAATTTAGTGAGTAGTTACTATGTACTGAGAATTTTTCAAGACTGTACATGGTATCTCATTCCATTTTATAGCAACCTTCTGAGATTGTTACTCTCTTTAATCACATGTTGCAAACTAAGACACCCCTGTGCTCTTGGCCACACAGTTAACTAATAAAGGATAGCAACATTTTGAACACAAGTTGGCTAACTGCTGAGCCTGTATTGTCAGCTCCTTGGCAGTTGTGGCCTCCACTCTTTAGAAGAAAGTATTTGCATTAACGTTGTTACATAAGGAGAGCAAACACTTGTGCACCTTCTATGTGCACACCCTGTTGTATTAGTCAGCTTTTCACACTACAACTAATTACCTAAGAGAAGTCACTTATAAAGCAAAGAGGTTTTTGTTTGAGCTCACAGTTTTGGAGAGCCACCATCCAAGTTCAGGCAGATCCCGTGGGTTCAGCTATCTGGTGAGGCTGGAGGATGGCTATGGTGGTGTGTGTGTGAGGAGGGAGCACATGGCAAGCGAGAGAGCAGAAAGAGTAGCTGGGCTGAACTCTCCAGTTTTTATAACCAGCTCCCTTGTGAGAACGACCTTCCAAGGGCGTGTCCCTGATGACCTAAGGACCTCTCATTAGACACACTCATAGATCATAATTTGATTATACCTCCACCCTCTTAGTACCATCAATCCATGACCCTGGGACTTAACCAACTCCATGAGTTCGGGAGCCATATCTTATCCAAACAAAGCACCTATACTGTCTTTTTTCTTTTCTTTCTTTTCTTTTCTTTTCCTTTTTTTTTTTTTTTTTTTTTTTTGATGTCTCATTTAATAGAGTTATACAATTAAAGAGTAGCCAATAGGAATTAAGAGTGCCAAGCCCTATTAGCTAAATTCCTGGGTTTAATTTCAACCCTGCCACTGCCTGGCTGTGTCCTTGAACAAATTATTTCACTAGTCTGTGCCTCAATTTCCTGTAAAAGTAAAAGTACACACCATATTCAACAATTTAATGATTATCAGCACAACATTCAAACCATGACTGGCAGATACTAAGCATGATATATCTTAATATTTTTTAAAATATAGGTAAACAGTAGTTTAAATAAACAGCAAATGACATTCTTCTTTAAAAATCATGGAGAGAGGGGCCGGTGCTGTGGCACAGTGGGTTAATGCCCTGGCCTGAAGTGCTGGCATCCCATATGGGTGCTGGTTCAAGACCCGGCTGCTCCACTTCTAATCCAGCTCTCTGCTATGGCCTGGGAAAGCAGTAGAACATGGCCCAAGTCCTTGGGCCCCTGCACCTGTGTGAGAGATCCGAAAGAAATTCCTGGCTCCTGGCTTAAGATAGGTGCAGCTCTGGCTGTTGCAGCCAGTTGAGGAATGAACCATCAGATGGAAGACCTCTCTCTCTCTCTCTCTCTCTCTCTCTCTCTCTCTGCCTCTCCTGTCTCTGTGTAACTCTGACTTTCAAGTAAATAAATAAATCTAAAAGAAAAAAATCATGGAGAGAAATGGAAAGGTGGGAGGAAAGCAAGGACAGCCTTGGCCTATTATGTAGCCAGTATTCTCAGCTCTCAGTGTCATCCAGGAGATGAGTCCCCAGACCACAGGATGTTTTTTGTCTCCATCAGATGCACCCTCTACCATAGCTCTTATGAGAATTTCCAGCCACTTTGTTCCAAGCTGTCTCAATTTCCAGAATTACTGCTTGATCTTCTGAGACGAACTCTTGCCCAGTTTCAACCTATACATTCTGTCACCTAATATCCAAACTTTTACATTTCCACAGCCTCATATAAAGAGTAACATGGGTGGTGCTGGTGCTGTGGTGTAGTGAGTAAATCCGCTGCCGGCAGGGTCGGCATCGCACGTGGGTGCTGGTTCAAGTCCTAGCTGCTCCTTTTCCAACCCAGTTCTGTGCCTATGGCCCGGGAAAGCAGTGGAAGATGGTCCAAGTGCTTCAGTCCCTGCACCCAAAGTGGGAGACCCTGAAGAAGCTCCTGGGTCTTGGCTCCTGGCTTCAGATCAGCCCAGCTCCAGCCATTACAGCCATTTGGGGGAGTGAACCAGTGGATAGAAGACCTCTCTATCGCTCCATCTCTCTGTAACTCTACCTTTCAGATAAATAAATAAATCTTGAGAATAAATAAATAAATCTTGAGAATACCAACTTTTAAGTGAAATACATTACAATTACCACAGTATGTCCAAACATGTAGTATATATACTGGAGTAGCAAATTGTACTTTTAAACAAATACTACAGATTTTCCATATAAAAATGGATTGAAAAGCTAAATATTGCTTAAAAACTGAATCACTAGAAATGTTTTTATTTTTGGTTAGGCTTACTGGTTCATAGAATTCCACGGGTTATTGTGTTACTGAGTGCTGTGTCTCTTAGCTCCAGCAAATTTTTGTGACCCCAGCAAAGGCACTTGTAGCCTACTGTGGATTGCACTGAGTTTGCATGCATAATTACAGAGTCTCCAGTAATTATGATTGGTCTGAGCATACTTTTGAACATTTTATAATGGAGAAAATATTTGCTGCAGGAAATTTTCATCAAAACATGATTTGCAAGAATGTTGGTTACACAGTTATTTCTCAATACATATGACTGTGTTCCACAAATAACAGTGTTAAATATTGCAGTATCCTTGGGAGGTAGTCAAGTGGTAATATTATATTCATTTTTTTTTATAGTTGGAAAAAACTAAAACCTCTCCTGGATTACTGTATTGAATTAGCCACACTCATCTCTAGACTGTCATTGAAGTTTGTCATGCTTATGAGTTTGTGAGCAGTAGGCTAACAGACTATACTTTAGTTATCTTTTGAAACATTATTTTTCCATTATTTTCTTGCTAGGAAGCATAGAAAACACAACATAAAGAATAAAAATCTGAGGCAGCCATTTGGCTAAATAAGCTGCCGGTTGGGACACCCACATCCCACATTGGAATGCCTGGGTTTGAGTCCTGGCTCTGTCTCCCAATTCCAGGCTCCTGTTAATGTGCACCCTGGGAGGCCGTAGGGAATGGCTCAGGTAGTTCGGTCCCTGGCACAGATGTGAGAGATACAGATTGAGTTCCTTGCTCCCAGAAGATATTTGGGTATAGAACAAGTGAGTGGGGACACTCTCTATTTCCTTCCCCCCACTTCTCCCACTCAAATAAATGGTTTTCTACAAAATAAATAAAATTTATCAATACCACTAAAAATATTTTTGTGTTTAAAAACTTTCTTATGCTTATATTTTTTGCTTTTCAAACATTATTTTACATATAAGTCACCTAGAAATCATATTAAATGTAGATTCTGATTCAGGAAAGTTGAAGCAGAGCCTGAAATTTTTTGTTTCTATCAGGTTCCCAGATGGTGCTGAGGCTGGTTGTCCATGGATCACACCCTGAGTAGGATGGCCTGTATTTATATCTGCTCCTGTGACTATTAGAATGCAGTAGAAAGGCTCTTTAAATCTTGGGCAGTTTTCTCAAATACATTACTGGTAAAAGTTCCTGGCTCCTGACTTCAGATCTGCCCAGCTCCACCCACTGCAGCCATTTAGGGAGTGAACCAGCAGATGGAAAACCTTCCTCTGTCTCTCCCTCTCTCTGTAACTCTGCCTCTTCAGATAAAGAAATAAAAACCTTAAAAAAAAAAAAAAAGAAATATACAGTGAAAGCCCACTTAGTCTGCTGTTTATGACTGTGATGTGTTTGCACAAAGTGGAAAAATTATTCTATCAGTTCAAATCATAGAGACATTTTTAAATGAGTGCAAGAATTCGAAATAAACAAATTCACTCTCTTTTATATTTTTATTTATGTTGAGTATCTACTGTGTACCCAGTGAGATGGTGTGGAAATAAAGCAGGAAAACCATGGTCTCAGTCCCTATAACTAGTTGGGGAAGAGCTTTATAAATACATGAAAGCAACAGTTTAATAGCTGTGATGACAATCCGGGTGATAAGAGGGGAAGTGATCACTCCTACTTGGGAAGAATCAAGGGAAAGGCCAAAACAGGTATCTACAGAGAAGTAAACTGTGGCCATTATGATTCGGCTATGTAATATGAAGCATTGTGCTAAGAACTGCAGGAAATGGGGTATGATGTAAACATTTAATATTTAATAAGAAAATGTTTATAGAGCATTGCATTCCGTGTGACATGGTACGGTAGCATCTCTGCTTTCAAAAATTTTACAGTCTAGTCTGGGAGTTAAAACACACACATGAGTGGGTATGCATGTGTTTCTGAACTTGTTTTGACATGCAGGTATCCAGGTGTTAAATAAATAAAACGTCAGTAAGTGTAATGGAGGGAGAGGACACCATGAACTTAGCTGATCCAGGGGGGATAGTAGAACTGAGGGAAGACCTTGGCGAGTACAGAGGTGTCAGCTTCATTGAAGAAAATAACAAGGCAAAGGCTTAGGCTCAAGAGTGTTTTGCTTAGGGTGTTTCCTGTGAGACCATTATGAGGCCTGAATTGTGCTTATGGCTCCCAGGTTCAATCCTGGCCCAGGTCCAGCCCACCCCAGCCATTGTTTGTATTTGGGAAGTAAATAAATGGATACAAGTTTTCTCTCTCTGCTGCTCAAATAAATAAATAAATGACATTTTTAAAAGGCAAAAAAGAAGTAAGAATAGCCTGGGGCAGGCCATTGTATATGTGCTGTTAATGTATTTAATTTATTTTTTTTAGATATTAGTTTATTTGAAAGACAGGAAGAGTAAAGCTAGAATTCTCATCTGTTGGCCTCAGATGCCCACATGAACTTGGCCATGGCTAGCAACTCAATCCATATCTCCCACATTGGAGGCAGAGACCCAAGTACTCAACCATCATCTGTTGCCCCACAGTTGAAATTGGGAGTGGAGCTGAGACTTGAACACAGACACTGTGATATGGGCTGTGGACATCACAAGTGGCGTCCTAACCCTGTGCCAAATGTCAGATCTATTTGAATTGGTTTAAACCCAGTGTTATGATGCTACAGATTAACTTGACCTCTAATCCTCTGATAACTGTGGGCAGAGAAAAACAGAAATCTCCCCTGAAAGGAAGTGACTCGAGCTTTTCCATGTTCAGGGTGCCTAAAGTAATAACTAATAAAAGAAAGGGAAGTTCTCTCCAGTTTGTTTATTTGCTCCCTTCTAAGGCAGTGGGTTGAGATTATAATTTTTATTGTAAAAAGCTTTCAAATGTAGCTAAAAGCAGGAAGAGTAGTTGATGAAAAAACAAACAACTTTGTACTCATCACCCAGCTTGAACAAATACATTTGTCAGTTTGTTTTCATTTATATCCTCTCATACTTCTGGTTTGTTTTCTGGACTATTTTATAGCAAACTCTAGACATTATGGCATTTTAACTGTGAATTCTTTGGCATACATCTCTAACTGATAAGACATGAAGATGGAACTGTACAAATATATATATTCAACATATATAAGACATACATAGTTAAATGATTATAGTTTATATATATTTATTATATAAATTTATTTTATATTTTATTATAAACTAATTAAAATTTTATTTTTATTATAGTTTATATATATTTATATAAATTATATATACATGTATATATAATACTATACCACAAAAGGAGAAGTCATCAAAGAAGAAGGTACTTTTCTCTGAAAGGAAGAGAGAATTTCCACTTTGCAAATGGCCTCGTCTAAATACTGACAGAGTTTACAGATTTAAAAGGCTTCCATAGCCTAGGCAGCTCATGTCAAGAACCTTGGGTGATCACTGACATCATACATAAGAGTGTTAATTGTTAAGTTAACAACAATAGTCACTGTGCACTAACTTCCCATGCAGGACCTCTGTCCTCAAAGAGTTGCATTATAATTATGTCTAAGTGCTAGCAAAAGATGTATCATTCTTGGGTGCTTCTTTAAAGTTAATTAAGTTTCTAAAAAAGAAGTGAAATTAACTTCAAGCTGCAATGACTTTGAACAGCCCTTGTCTCAACTGTTTTTTTGTTTGTTTTATTTTTATTTTTATTTTGTGCAAATTGTTGAATACTTTACTTAGTATAGAAGTGGTCTTCTGTGTATAAAGTTAATCGGAATTGGATCTTAGTGGAGAATGGGACTGGTAATGGGAGAGGCAGGCGGGGGAGGGGTGGGAGAGGGTGGGAGGGCGGGTATGGTAGGAAGATTCACTATATTCCTAAGGTTGTACTTATGAAATAAATGAAGTTTATATTCCTTAAATAAAAGGTTTCTTGGGGGGGAGGCAGGAAATAAAATAAAATAAAATGCCATACCACATAAATACTATGCCATTATAAAAACTAATAAAATTACTAGTAATTTTGTAATCTCACCTGATAACTTGATCTCATTCAAAATTCCAGATTTTTTCAAAGATTTATACAGTGTGGCTATCGGATCAAATCAAGTTCTAAACAAGGCTTTCATACATCTGGTTATTGCCTCTTCTATCTCATTCCCAATTTTTAATCCCTTTTCCCCTTTTTAAAAAACGATTTATTTATTTGGAAGGCACAGTTACAGAGAGTGAGAGAGACAAAGAGATGTTTCATCTTCTGGTTCACCGCACCCCCCCAAATGGCTGCAATGGCCAGGCCAAAGCCAGGGTCCAGGAATCCCATCCAGGTCTCCCCCATGGATGCAGGGGCCCAAGTGTTGGGGCCATCTTCCACTGCTTTCCCAGGCACATTAGTAGGGAGGTGGATCAGAAATGTAATAGCAGGAACTTGAACTGGTGCCCATATGGGATGTCGGCACTGCAGGTGGTGGCTTTATGCACTACACCACAGCACCGGCCCCCCTTTTCACTTTTGACTTCACTTTTTTCTTGTGTGGATATTTTGGCAGGACCTACTAATCTAATATAATAAAGGGACATGACATAATCAAGTACATAGATCATCTTTTAAAATTTGGCCAGCATACATTAAACAAAAGTGACCAGTACTTCATTCTTCATGTTATGAATGTTGTGTATTTGTCCTCAACTATTTTGCTGTAGGAACAGCAAACAAAGAATAAGATCAGGAAGTATAGTTTCTGAGTTATAATTGTAACCCTCTATAGGAAGATATAATTTATCATTCCTATGGGTGAGAGAGGATTCCAGCTCCAGCTATACTCTAGCAGGAGTGAATAATGCCCATTTTCAATAAAATGAGGGAAAGTCTTAAGCGTGCCGAGCTAAGATGCTTTCTCAAAACATTTGCCTCTATCCATCTAGATTCCTTAATTGCTGTTAAGTCATCCTAATTTGGAAAGCATCACCCATGGGTGTTTCACCTTACAAATGCCATGATTGCGAAGAAACTTGCTGGAAAAAAAAAAATCTGATGATTTGCAGAAGCAGGATCTGGCCTGTTTAAGAGTTTTGCCAGTATCCACCCCTGTTTCAGAAAAGCTCCATGCTAAATGGGTCACTTCATTGGCAAAGGCAGGAACTTCTGAGCTTTTATTTAGAAGAGATGAGAAAAGAAAGATAAATTGTGAAGAGAATTAGTAACACAATCTTTCAATTGCAGGTATTTCAATTGATTAACTGTCAGACCAAGCATTTCCCTAAATTCAGAAACTAAATCAATCTGTCTTTTGACATATTCTTTGCAATTTGTTAAGGCTTTTTGTTCAATCAAGAACACCAAACACCTACTATTAGTTCAGGTTTGATTTATAGGTCAGAATTACCTTCCATAGCGAAATCTATACATTGCATGATAACTCCACAACCAGTTAATCGAAACTCTTACAACAGACAAGGAATGTGCCAAAAAGTCCAAAATGCAAATCATATGTGGAAACAAGTTAATCGTGGCCTTCCAGATTTGTTACAAGTGTGATTCCCTTTCATGCTGTAAACTTAGAGAGCTCTGTGGCAAGCCATTTCTTTCCAACCCAGATAAGAACTTTCTCCTCGTTTTATATACCAGTTAATTATGTAATCATTCAACATTACCATATGCTAATTTGAGCAACTGTTTCAAAAGGATAGGTCGTACACCCACAATCTTGTTGCTCGTTACATATCAAAGTAATTTTGACTTAAAATCACAATTCACTCATGGAAACAAGAGGGATAAAGCTGTCAGTAATTTAGCCAAATGGAGTGGTGCTATTGTCCAGGGTTGACCTTGATAAAGCAACTTCAGTATCATACAGCTCTGAAAAACTAGAATCTAACCACCGGCCAAAGAACTGTGGCATCAATATGTCTTAAGACGGAGGTCAGGGAGAAGTTAAATTACTGACTAAATGGGTAAAGAGCCTTCCCTTGACATATAGCCTGATTTTTCAATACCTCTCCAGGCAAGATTGTGTGGCTACATTTATTTAGGTCATTTTATTTCTACCTTTTGCTTCATACAAAAGGAGGGTGGTTAAGATGTGACGTTGGTGCTCCAAACGAAAGTAATATGCAGGTAAGAGCACCTGCCTTGACATGATCTTGCTGTCAGAGAAGGAACCATCTCTCTCACAGTTCAGACATAATCAGTCATGCTGGACGTACACGAGTCAGCTCATGTTTTTATTTGTCTTTGTTAATATGCATGTTTCTAAGTCTCTATAATTGTATAGTTACAACTTAGAGTTTCCCAGTCTCTATAGCTCTCAGTCTCCTGATGAAAGGCTCTTACTACACATGAGACCCTCTTGTCTCCCTCGTAACCAAAGGTTCATAGATCTTGGAAATTAAAGTCTTGGGTTGGGAGGCCTGAGTGTTGTTGTCTCATGCCTCAGCCTGGGCTATGCCCAAAGGGAAAATCGAAGTCCTAGAGGAGTTTGTTGCCCATGGTCAAAGTACACACAGTAGACACAATAAAAACTCACGGATCAGTAACTGACTCTGTGTAGAGTATCTATAATCATATTTTTGAGATTAAGGCAGAGTTTATATTTTTAAAAGGCAAAAAAGAAACTGGATAACTAAAGAGGAAAAAATAGATCACAAAATATTAGTAAAACTGGAGATGATGCAAAAATGGATTTCCAGTATTTCCACTAGGCACTGGGAAAAGATATCGCAAGAAAATTCTGGGGGCAGCATTGTGGCTGAGGGGTAAACCTCACCTGATATCTTGATCCCAGCTGCTCTTCAGATCCAGCTCCCTGCTAATGGCCTGGGGAAAGCAGTGGAAGATGGCCCGAGTATTTGGGCTCCTGACACCCATGTGGGAGATCTGGATGAAGCTCCTGGCTCAGTCCTGACCATTCCAACCATCTCGGGAGTGAACCAGCAGATGGAAGATATCTCTCTCTCTCTCTCTCTCTCTCTTTCTCTGTAACTTTGCCATTAAAGAACATAAAATAAATCTTAAAAAAATAAACAACAGAAGAGATGAACTAGCATCTAACTGTAAATAAGATAAACACTTTTATAGGGAGATTATTTTTCTTCTCTGATATCTCCAATTTTCTGAAATGTAATTTCAACTTGAACCCTCTGTTAGTGTGAGCACCACAAAGTAAGACCAGGGAGGGAAATCTCTGGTGTGTCTAAGGTCATGATTATCAAAACCCCTAGAACACAGTATCACCTCCCTTTTCTATAGTGTTATGACACATACTACTAAATGTTACCTGCTCATATTGAATTAGTCCTTTCTCCTCTTAGGAAAACGCTGATCTTTTTTTTTACTGAGTTGCAGTATATGCAATGAAAAAAACTTCCCAGCCGCCTTGCATCAGGGACAGTGTGGTAAAGCGGAAACGCAGTTGGAGAAACATTTGAGAATATCTCACAGGAGAGCATAGTCAGCCAGCATCCATCCTCTTGCCTTCTGACGTCTCCTTTGTGCCTCATGGAACGTGTACCCAGCACTGCTTGGTGGTCCTGAGCCGAAATGGTACATTAAGGAGAGTGCCAGAGCTGAAACTAGAAGGGACTGACTCCTTGGGGACCTTGTAGAATGGAATAACAGTTCTGGATCATCTGACTCTAGATGTTTTTAATGTGAGAAATAAAGCCCTTAATCTATTTAAGCCTAAGCTTTAGAAGTTTCTGTTGTACAAAAACATAATCCCCAAGTGTATTTCATTTATTATCATAATGTTTCACTTATATTCGCTCATGAACATTTGATGATGTAAAATCCTCTGCAGTAGAAATTATTATCACAAAACCAAAACAAATTACCTAGCATTGAATAATTTGGTTATGTTGAATTTTGCTCTCCCACTTAAATCACAGATCCAGTTCCCCTCCTCCCACCTCACACATCTTTCTGACCTGTCTTCTCCACTTGTGCTACCATGGCGTTGGCTCAGCCTTTCCTTACCTGAACTGCTACCAAAGCCTCCTGATTAGTCCTTCTACTCTTATACCTTCAGAAACGTCTTAAAAAAAAAGTTTCTTCTGCTTGAGAGGCAAAGAGATGGATACAGAGTGAGAGAGCAAGTAAGCTTCCACCCATCTGCTGGTTCATTCCCCAAATGCCTACAACAGCCAGGGCTTGGCCTCCATAAAGCTGGGAGTCAGAAAGTCAAGCCAGTTTTCCCACATGGGTGGCAGGAACCCAACTACTTGAGCCATCATCACTGCCTCCCACAGTGTGCTTTGGGAGGGAGCTGGATTAAGGAGTAAAGGTGGGATTTGGACCCAGGTGCTTTGATGTGAGATGCAGGCACCCCAATCAAACCCACCAGGCTAAATGCCCACCTCCAACAACTCTTTATTCAATGGCAAGCACAGTAGTAAATTCTGAGGGAAGAGTAGCAATGTAGATATATATATCATATATATATCAGATATATATATCATATATATATATATATATATATGGCTCATGTCATTGAGCAGCTTAGATTCTGATTATTTCCTGTCAACAGTGATCTTCCCCAAACTATGAATATAATCATGTCATTCTTAAAATCCTAAAGTAACTCTGCACACCCTTTCTTTTAGGGAAACTGAAAGCCTTACATGAAATGTTGCAGTAAGCTAACTATCAGCTTCATCATGCCATACCATGCCTCCTTTCGTCAGCTTCTCCTTCCAGGTTCCCTATTTTCAAGTTCACTGAACGGCTTGCTAGGTAATGTATATAAAGTGCCTTTATGCAGGGCTGGAACAAATAGACACCCACAAAATATGCCTTAACTTCCTCAGACCTTCCCCAAACATACCATACACATTCACCTTCTGGTTTTACATATAATTTTGCCAGAAATTCCTTGTTTGCCTTCCCTCCCAGAAGATCTTCTCACGAGTGTTTAAGACTCAACTTTAATGCTGGGAGTTCTAGATGTCCCTGTGACATAGAGAATCAGTGTTTATGTTTTGTACCTCCCTTCTACATCTTAAATGTTAAAAGTTCCTAAAAATATTGAAAAGAATTATTCATAACTGCACTTACTGCACTTCAGACAAATTGGGTTTCTGGTAGATAACCACTGAAAATAATACACTGATAGAAAGAGATCAAGGAAGATGCTGTAGAACTGGCTATTATGGGAAGCAGATTGCAACAAATTCCCAGTACCCAAAGGCAGCTAAAATGTTCAGCTCTAAATAGAGGCAGTGGTACTATTTGATGCAGCAAGTGCAACTAATTTAATTAATTCAGTATTTATTAGGCTCCTGATGTATGGACCTAAGTGGAGTTGCTGACAAAGTAAACAGATTGGACAGGCTGATGTAAAGCCAATGTTTTCTTGAGGAATTGAGAGAGAAGAAAATGTGTAAGTGTATTTAGGTGAGAGAGTTGAGAGTATAGATGAGAAAAAAAATTATTGAACCCCTGAGCTTAAATTAGACAAAGAATGAAATGAGAACCCAAATAGATTGATAAAAATGGGACAAAATCAAGAGATCAGGCAACTGAATATCTCAATACAATCAAAGAAATCAGTGTAGTGAATATAATGCATGACAATACTAAAAGAACAAGAGATCATGATTGGAAAGTTTTAAGATTTCATTGTCAAGGCATTCCCTGGGGAAGAAAAAAAAATCCACCTAGCAATCATGGGCATGGAGTGGAATGAGGGTTGCCAATTATTTGAGGTGAGGCTACAATGTTGAACTTTTGTCTTCATGGATAAGCAAGTCTTCCAAAACAATGGATAGATTTGGAGTAAACACAAAGGATGCAAGTCAAGTCAAAAACACTCTATGTGTTTGTGTTGTATTGTCTATGCAGACAGCTAGAGATCAATAAAGCTGAATAGTTAACCCTCACAAGGCAAGGAACATTTACATGCTGATGGAGCAATAATGCTATGAAGCCCCTCCATATTACTTGCACATATACCAAAGTCTAGTGAAGAAAAGGAGGGATAATTAATTTTAGTTGAAATTGTTCAGGGAAATTTTGTTCTTGGCGGGGGGGAAGCTGGCTTAAATTGGTTTCAAGAAGGTGCAGTGAGTTGTCTGTGAAGATCAAGGTGATAGACGTTTTCTTCATCATGAAGTGGAATTTCTTAAAGATGTAAATATTGCAAGAGCATTGACTAGTAGGAAGCCGGCCAGAGGAGAAGAAACAGAAAATCATTGGTATCAAAATATGGAGAGAACAGATAGCCTAAGGAGTTTTCTTTTTGGCAAACATGATGGTTTCTGAGGTTCAGTGGAATGCAGCGGCATGGAGATTTTAAGAAAACACAGGAGACAAGTGCTTGGAAGACTGGCTCAGACTGAGCTGCAAGTACATCCCAGGTCAGCGTTAGCCTTCCGTGGCCTTTGCTCTGGTTCATATGTAAACATTCTCGAGAAGTTGTTATGGTTTCTCTAATGAAATGCTCACCCAGGTGGATTGGAATTAAAATTGCATGACCTCCAGATACTCATCTCCTGGTGGAAACCTCCCAGTGAGAGATGACTTAAGTTTCTGAAGGAATATGCTAGGGCTGGATTGGGTCTATTCTTGGGGAGGCCCTTGGCAAGCAGTCAGAGGTGAGATCCAGGAAAAGGAGACTCGAGCTCTCAAAAATATAAAAAGGGCAGAAAATCAAATAATCATTGATTCCATTACATGGGCAGCACAGAAAAAGTATTTGTTGAATGAATTAACATAAGCTGCAGCTTTTGACTTTCAGTGAGAAAATAGTGTTTATGGTACATTTTCAAATTGCTGAAAAGGACAGTAGAAATACTTCTCTTTCCTTCTGGCTGCCCTGTATCTGAGTCACTTCTATAATTAGGGAAGTGCCTACTTTATAAGTCAGAGTCAGAAATGAGTGCTAGACCCTCTCTTTTCCCACTGTTCCTTGCAGGTCAGGTGTATGCATGAGATCTAGGCTTAGCCAGTGAGACTGAGATCTGGAATGTAGACTGGCAAAGAAGCCTTTCTTGTGGCAGGAGTTTTGGGAGTAAGATTAATATCCCAGAGCACAACTGGTGGCAATGGCAGTGGCAGTGGCAGTGTCAGCTCCATTCTGGTGGCCTCATCAGTATGAGCTACAGGGTGTTATATTTAATGGAAGTAGAAATCATCATTCCCCAATTCCCAGCCAGTTCTGCATATTATTTATGTTGTTTTTTTTTTCTGACTGTTCATCCTTTGCTTCTGGTTTTCCATCCCCATATGATTCATACACAATACCCTTTTAAATAAATTGAATTTCTCCTTAAACTGGGTAGATTTTATTATTCCCACAACCAAAAAACCCTACTGTTACACATGTTTAAACCAAACTGACAGAGGCTAAAATAAAGAAATGGATAAATGGAAGAGGTTCAGTAGATGCCAATGTGAAACCTGGTTGGGAAGTTGTGGCTCTTTCTAAGGTTGTGAAGCAGTCAGTTAGACCATCTATTGCTCTTGAACTTCGACCACAGGTGAAAGGAGTCACTGATCCTGGGGAAATGGTAGGAACATCAGTGAATGCCTTTCAGTGAGGTTCCATGGGAATGAAACATCTTACAACTGAGGATGGACCTTCTTAAGGAGGGAAGCTGGAGGTATAGCAACAGCAGATACATTTGAGCCAGGAAGCAAACTTAATCTTTTGGGCCTGTCTTAAACAATTTTTATAAAATTGTTTCTGCTGGACAAAAAGAAAAACCCAGATGGCAATGATTGGATTATGTGTATTGCCTTCTCACCCAAGGTTATTGTTTTAAATTGCCTCAGGGCTGAGGTCATTAATCTGAGGTCTAGGAGGAACGGGCTTCACATAGAAGTCCCTGGCATGGAGACAGGAATTCTCAGACTCACAGTCTATTTCTAGAAAAGATCGCTGGCTGTGCTATTAGCCCATGGAATTGACTGGAATCATCCGGAAGCCTACTGAGTTCTTACAGGAATTGTATTACCAAAGAAAGCCCAAGGTTAATAAACAATGGCCTGTTGACTACTTGGATACTAAGGCAATTCCCTTAGCTCCCAAACTCCCACCAATAGGACATACACTTCTAAGGCTCATAGCCCCAGAGAAGGCATTTTTCTCAATGTTCATCTCCAATGTTACCATCAAATTGAATTATGTTAATCTGCTTAGGGTAATGATCATAACAAACATACTCGAAATGTCCCAGACACAATAGGAATTTGTTTCTTATTGACATAAGAGGACTGAGCACATGAAAAGAAAGGTGTTACAGCCTTCATCCATGCAGTAATTCAGGGATCCAGGCTGAAAGAGATTCTGCCATTTTCAACATGTATCTTTTAAGCTTACCAGTATCACCACTTTAGTAAGCAGGAAGGAGGGAAACCAACAACATATAAATAGACATGTTGTTGGTTTTATAGGGCCCCAACCTGAAGGTGTTGTTTGACATGTCCACCAACATTCTATAGGCTAGAATTCAGTCTGTATGGCTACGCTAAGTCCAAGGAAGGCTGGGAAAGGAGACCTCTGTGTACTCAGGAGGAAGAAGAAACAAATATTGGACACTTGCCACCTCTTTCTGCCACAAAAAAAATGACTTATCCCTGAGGGTAGATCTTGGTCTGTACAAGTAGGTGACCAGGGTTTTCTCTCTATTGCCAGGATGGAAAGTCCTTGCTGTTCTCATCCAACAGAATGCAGGTCCTATGGACCAGTGACTGTTGTCAGTCATTTCCTTTTGGCTCCTTTTAGAATTATAGTTGTTTTTGGAGAAAGGTTAGGGGGAAAGTTTATTATATTTTATATTGGCCACATTAGGAATCAAAATTGGCTTTGAGCCTCTGTCTGCAGACCATGGTAGAAGAAAAAGTTAAAGCTAAAAGCCCAGAAATCTCAGATGTAAAATTGGGACTACTGGGACTACTTTTTTGCCTTTTAGGGAGGTGTGGATATATTTTAGGTACATGTGAGCACTTTTTACTAAGTATGATGGGACGAAGGTTATGTATTTAGATATTGGTTGGATAAAAAGTGGGTCTGAGGAGGCATTTCTGATTGTGCACCTTTGCTTCCCCCATTTGGACAGAATTAAAATTTTCTTCAGGTGACCAATTCTCTTCCTTATTTGATCAGCCATGGTCATCTCACTCTTTATGTCCGTGGTATGGGGAAAGCATGTGATACAATTCAGGCTACTGAAACATAAAAAAAGATTTCACCACTAATGGAAAAGACTTACAGGATAAGGGGATCTCTTCTTCCACTTGACCTTGCTGTGCACGTGTTGCCATATCCCTAGTTATGTCAATATTATGTGATCATGAAGAGAGCTGGACGGAGGTGTTGGCAATAGGAGTATAACAGAGGCAAAAGATGGAGAGAATCTCCATTACAGTTATAATCTTATTAAGCCATTAACTTCACTGGCCTTGAAGTTTTCCAATAAGAGCCCTCAAACCTCTTCTTATGTAAGATAACAGATTATTATTAGTGTTCAAGAGATTTTGAGTTAAGTTTTCTATTATTTTTAGCTGGAATCCTGAAAGGATGAGTTTGTTTTCTGTTGCTGTTAATAGAATAACAATGACTGGGTCGTTCATAAAGAAAAGAAACACTTCTTACAGTTCTGGAGGCCAGGAAGACCAAGACTGAGGCACTCGCATCTGACTCAGGTCTTCTTGTTGTGTCATGCAGCGGCATAAGACATAAGGGTCATAGACTGCAAGGGAACAAGAGATAACAGAACTTGCTTTTAAAACAAACCTGCTCTTGCCATAGTGACCCCTCCCCCATAATAAGGGCATGAATCCATTCATGAGAGCAGAGTCTTCATGACAGAACCACTCTTAAAGATGCTACGATGCTACCTCCCAGCACTGTTGCATTGGGAATCAGGTTACCTACAGGAGAACTTTGAGAGATGCATTCAAACCAGTGCTGTCTCCTAGCTGATGGAAATCCTTTGTGGTACCCAGTCCAAATATCTCTGTTATTACACATGGAAAACATAAGTTTTCATGCTTTTTTCATAGCTATTTTTCATAGTGGATACATTTTTTGCACCTGATAAGTGTACACTGTCCTTTGTAGATGAAGATAGCTCTGGGAATACACATTAATGAGAAAGTATGTGCTTCTTGAGGGTGTAGAGTTGGATTGGTCCATCTATGTCATCTCAATCAGTTCTCTTTGTAACTGAGAACACATATTTGGTAAGCAGCTGGATAGGGTCACTGGTATAGGGCTGGTTTATAAAATGGGATGAAGTTCTGTCAGAGTAGAATGCATGGGCCAACCATCAGAAGTTACTCTGAGAGTAAGTAACTTCATTCGGGCCCTGTAACATGGAGGGAGTTGAGAAATCGCCTTAGGTTCTATTATACACTAACTCTATTTCCTTGGACAGATAAATAGCAGCAGCAAAAATAAAGCTTTGCAGATGTGAGGAGCTTCCATGGTAGTGTAAGATCCAGTGTTTGTTTTTGTGTCTTATGCGTGCTGTTGTTAGTAGCTGAACATTTCCTAGGACTTTTTCTGAAGTCACTACAGATGGTTTTCTTCCCATTCTGTTCTATTGTACTCTACTTCCACCTTTCAGTTATTGTGAATATGTAATGATGAAAATAACAGCTATAAATAATACATTTTTTTTTATATCATCTTTCCAGCAAGGAGAAAAATTCATGCTGAGCTGCAGGGAGAACTGGGTGGTAGGTCTTGACAGGCAAATGTGTATGGACTGTTTGGAAAGCAGCAGTTTTTACTCCTCTATTTGGGAAAGATGGCAGGGAATGGGTAGAAGAGCCACATCAATGTTCTGGAGTCTACCCCCTCACTCCCAACTTGTTTGTTGTTGTTATTTCTTAATCTAGCTCATCCCCGAAACGAATGTATGGAACATCTGAGCGTGCCAAAAGCAGTCTTCCTTTATGTTTTTCTTCTTTCTCAGAAGTGTAAGGATCCTTGACAAACAAATACAGTGGTAATAACAACATGGATTTGCACAACCTTAGGCGAGTAATATGATAGTTTCACTCCCTGAGGCAAGGGATTAATTCAATAAAATCTTAATTGATCTTATTCTCAAAGTATGGAACATTCTGGAATCAAGAGAGCTAAAGTAAAACCCCAGCTCTACCACTTAAGAAGTTTGTAAGTTACTCATGTAGCTTCACCTGTCTCTAAAATTGGGGCAATAAAAACTAAGTTATTCATTCTTTTTTTTTTACTTTTTCATACTATCCTCTTTCAAACATTTAAAGCACATTATGAAAAAGTATTTGCATAAAAATCACCTGGGGACTGACAAAACAGAAAATGGAAAAGCAGTAAAAAAGGGAGAAAGAACGTTAAATACAGAAATTGACATAATAGCCAAAAATATTCATCACATTTAAATCTAAGGTTTGTAGAAGTCAGAATACAAAGGAGAAAATGAGACTACATATAAGAAGTTTACATTAAGAAGAATGAATATTGGTTTCTCTGAGAACATATGACATTTTCTCTGTGTTGGATTCTCAAATAAATTGAAAATGCTTAAGATTAATAATGCCCAACTCTTACGGTTGTTAAGGGCATTAAATGCATAAAAATCTGTACAGATTGTAAACTACTATTTAAAAGTTTATAAAATTATAATTAACAATAGCAAACTATTGTTTAATAGTTGTTCATATGTAAATGTTAATTAAACATATTTCCAGAGACTGAAGTTGAAAGCAGAGGGAAGAATTTTCTTTTTTTTTTTTTTTTTTTTTTTTTTTTTGACAGGCAGAGTGGACAGTGAGAGAGAGAGACAGAGAGAGAAAGGTCTTCCTTTTGCCGCTGGTTCACCCTCCAATGGCCGCCGCTGCAGCCGGCGCACCGCGCTGATCCTGGCAGGAGCCAGGAGCCAGGTGCTTTTCCTGGTCTCCCATGGGGTGCAGGGCCCAAGCACCTGGGCCATCCTCCACTGCACTCCCTGGCCATAGCAGAGAGCTGGCCTGGAAGAGGGGCAACCGGGACAGAATCCGGCACCCCAACCGGGACTAGAACCCGGTGTGCCGGCGCCGCAAGGTGGAGGATTAGCCTATTGAGCCACGGCGCCGGCTACAGAGGGAAGAATTTTGATATTTTAATTCTTTTCCATAGAAAGCCTTTCTATAATATACTCTGTGCTTTTCTGTGTTCACGAGCAATGCTTTCAAGGCATAATTGCACTTTTATAAGGGATGTAAGAGTTCATCATCATAAATATCAATGGCTGTGGTTTGCAACATCTATAGCTATAAATGTGAATATGAAAAAATGATGTTGTGTGTAATGATGAATGGAAAACACTGCACCAATGGATTTGACACTTGCTGTCTAGGAAAAACAATCACTAATGTTTGTTTTCTTTTAAACAATTTGATTCTTATAAAGGTAGAGTGAAAAATGTGCAGCTATTGAACCCTTGGGCAGTGTAACACAGCTGCTTTTCTGCGAAACTAATTAGTGAACCTGAAGTTGAAGCAAGCAGCCTACTCCCAAATGATTTTCTCACCCTCCAGATAATCTTCATGTTCACCATGTCTCTTCCTCCTCAACACCATTCAAAGCATTATCTTTTGTTTCAGCACCATAATTCAATGGTCCAGGGGCATTTTCTTGTCAGCTTGTGGTTCCTCTTTTACTTCATTTATGTAGTCTGAGGATGGGATATGTAGAAGGAATATACTTCAGTACTTCAAGAAATTGTCCAGGGATAAAGGGCAGTAGCTTATTGCAAAGCCTATTAACAATATTAACAACATCTAACAGGTTCACCTCATTTCTAAAGCTTGCTGAATGCTTCCTTATACCTAGTTTTGTTTAAACCTCATAATTCTTTACTCTGTGTGTTAGTGATTAAGTTCTCCATGTTACAGAGAGAATAAGATATACCTGGATTTGAATTCTGGCTCTGCGACCTTATTAGCTATGGGAGCTAGGGCAGTTTTTAGTATTTTTAAGGAAGCAAAATGCTCAACCACCAAACAGAAATCAAATACCTACATGAATGCGATCATATCTGTGAACCTTCTTCCACACTGTCAGACATAGTAGGTACATAATAATGGGGATTATTGTTCCATTATCTGAACAGAAACATTGCAGCCACAGTAACACTGTAAGCTGCATAGTAAGATAATTAATATCAGAGTAGGTATTTGGCATGGTGGTTAAGATGCCACTTAGGATGCCTGTATCCTATAACAGAGTTCCTCAGTTCAAGTTCTAGCTCAGGCTCCCAGTTCTAGCTTCCTGCTAGAACACTCCCTAGGAGGCAGCAGGTAATGGCTCAAGTAGCTGCATCCCTGCCCACCCACATGGGAGTGCTGAATTGAGTTTTCAGCTGGGCCCTAGTCATTATGGGCATTTGGCATGTGAACTAACAGATGGGAACTCTCTGGGTATCTTTCTGACTTTCAAAAAAAAAAAAAAAAAAACACACACAATCTTCAGTGTCATTGAAAATTACAATCATTTTAATTAAAATCTTTTTTTGTATAGAATTATTTCTTTACTAGTACTTTGGTCTGTAATTTGAATTAGTCTCCAAAGACTAATTTTTTTCCCCCAGAATAAGCCATAAAATCTAGGACTGGGGCCAGCGCCGTGGCTCACTTGGTTAATCCTCTGCCTGCAGTGCAGGCATCCCATATGGGCACCGGGTTCTGTCCCAGTTGCTCCTCTTCCAGTCCAGCTCTCTGCTGTGGCCCAGGAAGGCAGTGGAGGATGGCCCAAGTGCTTGGGCCCCTGCACCTGCGTGGGAGACCAGGAGGAAGCACCTGGCTCCTGGCTTTGGATTGGCGTAGCTTCAGCTGTAGCAGCCATTTGGGGAGTGAACCAACAGAAGGAAGACCTTTCTCTCTCTCTCTCTCTCTCTCTCTCTCTCTCTCTCTGTCAAATAAATCTTCTAGGACTTATTTTAGGAAGTTAGAAGAAGGAGACTGAATCAAGGAAACGCATTGCTGTCTGCAGCCATGGTTAGTTTGTGCTCTGTATTCAGCCAATAAACTCAGGCAGCTACAAGACTCCAGGACTGAATTTCAATCCCTAGTATGTTCATATTACAGGAGCCTCTACCATTAGTGCACAAAACTTCTTGTTTTTCGATTCATCCCAGAGGCATCCAATTATCCTCTAGGTATTTTCTGGGTTACAGTTGGCCCAAATAGCTCCATTTCTTCAGGTTAGTAAACTGTTTGTAGATTATTTATCCCCAAGCCACAGACATTGTTCAGCAGCCGCCTAATTTGCTGATTCCCTGTCACCAGCTATTTCAATTTCTATTAGCACACCTCACTTTAAATGGCCAAGCAATGGCCCTGAGAAAGCTCACACACCCTGTTTGCTGAGAGGCCAGCCTTTTCAGCCAGCACTAGGTCAGATGTGATGAGTGCTTTGATCTTTTCACTGAGGCACATGGTCTCTGTGTCAGATATCACTGGTGGACTATTTCACAAGTTGTTGTACCCAGGTTGGCACCAGGACTGGGCAGAGATTAAAACTGAGACGCGGTGGTAGGTGTACACAAGTAAACACCGAGAGCCAAGCAGGCCTGTGCCAGCAGAAAGTTGTACTACAGGGAGGGAGATAAGACACGGAGCCAGAGTCCAGTCAAGGGTCAGAGGACAGGAACAGGCTGTGCAGCAGCCAATGCTGCTGGCCCCAGGGTAGCGCTGGTCACGCGGGACCACCTGTGGGAAGAGCACATCACTGACACCACTTCACACAGCCAGAGAGGACTCGGGACGTAAAGAATTCGAGCCTCTACCACTTCAGAGACCTGGTGGTTTATCGAGGCAATGCATGTAAACTTTAATGGCTTAGAGGTAGTTCATCATGCTATGGTCTCCTCAATGTTGTATTGGAAATGAAACATGTACTTCCTTTTTGATATCACCATTCCAACCAATGTTGGGAAATTTTGTATTCTAGTAGGCTTCCTATGGAAAAAAAAAAGTCACTTGTTTGAAACAGTTTAAGGATAATTAAACTATTTGTCTAAGCATTCTTCTACTTTAATTTCATATTTTAAAAACATGTTCATGATAACTTTATAAATGATTCATTAAAGGCATCCTTTTTAAGTGTCTTGTATTTAATAAAGACTTTCATAAACTATTTAAATTTATTAAGTAAATTAATAAATATCCTGTACTTGCTCTCATTTAATGAGGCATTATTGTTTTGATAACAATAAAAAAAGATGTTATGATTTTATGGTGTAGATGTCAGGAACAATGAAGTGCAATGGAGGTTTGCATTCAATAGAGGATTAAATTAAACATGAGATTAAGTAGAAAATCACAGTACATGGCATATGTTAACTACTTGGTTAATATTCATTCCATTTAGAGAAATGAGAAATTCATCTTCTGTACCAAATTGACTTGGTTGATATTTCCTATAATTCAGACTCACCAGATTTTTGCTAACTTTCCATTTCACTTTTTAAAGATCTTTTTTATTTGAAAAGGAGAGAGAGAGAAAGAGAGAGAGAGAGAAACAGCTCCCATGTGCTGGATTATTCCCCAAATGCCTGCAACAGCCAGAGCTGGGCAGGCAGAAGCTAGGAGATGGGAACTCAGTCCAGATCTCCCACGTGGTTGGCAAGGACCCAACTACTTGAGCTATCACTCAAGTGCACACACTTAGCAAGATACTGGAATTAGGAGTGGAGCCAAGACTCAAACCCAGGCGCCTGATGTGGCCTGCAGGTATCTCAAGCAGCATCGTACCTGCTGCACAAAACGCCCATCCCTCCATTTCCTTTTGAATCCTATAAGCCTTGTCCTGATGTGGAGAGGTGGGAGAATAATATCCACCCCCGCCCCGGAACCTGAAGGGTTCCAGTTAATTTTATATTTTCCTGCCGCCAGACAGAAACAGGCTTTGGAACTGGAACTCTTTCCATTTGACCTCCTATTGGTTCCTGTGCACTCATATTAAACTTCTAGCCTTCTGTCCGGTCCTTTCTGGCTTCCTGTTTACCAGAGGTTCTAAGGCTTGCCTCTCCCCATAGGACATACAATCGGCAAGAAAGCCAGTCCACTGTGTAGTACCTGGCCCAATAAGGAGGCAAAGCAACAAGGTACCAGATCAGGATGTGTGAATGTGGAAGCAGAGACTGGAATGTATTAGAATGAAACAGTTCAAGGTGAGAGGAGAGAAGAATCAATACATAGCCCTTGGTTGGTGAAAAAAGAAAGTATGGTTTATGGTTTTGTTTGTCTGCACTTGATTCTGCATAATTACCAAGGCACAACATTAGCCACAAACAGCTCCGAAGAGGGAGAATGGAAAGGATCAAAGTGTGTGTGTTGGGCAAGGGGAAGTGATAGAAGCCGGGGTGATATAAATCAGTGAGATAACCCAGCTGCAGTGGGAGAAGAAGCAATTGGGCATATATCTGCAGCAGGCTAAAGAAGGTATGGGAGAATACCAATGAGGTACTGGACTCTTAAGCAGCAAAGTGGTGTGCTGTGTATTTGATATTTTTAGGTCTTAAAAAAACATATTTCGAGGCCTGTGTTGTGGCATAGCGAGTTAAGCTGCCACCTGTGACACCAGCATCCCTTATGGATGCCAGTTCTAGTCCCAGCTGCTCTACTTCCAATCCAGCTCCCTGGCTAATGTGCCTGGGAAAGCAACAGAAGATGGCCCAAGAGCTTGGGCCTGCCACCCAGGTGGGAGACCCGAATGGAGTTCCAGGCTCCTGGCTTTGGCCTGGCGCAGCCCTGAGCCACAGTGTCCACTTGGGAAGTGAACCAGCAGATGGAAGATCCACCGCTCTCTGCCTCTCTCTCTAGAACTCTGTCAAATAAATAAATAAATAAATCTTTAGGAAATAAAGGAAAATAGCATTTCCATTTTGACTCCTCATTAATAATTCTAAAATCTGTTGAAGAAACACCTAAAGTCATAGCTTCTTAGAGTAAAAGGGCCATAAAAGTGTTTTTATTTTACCTTGAGGACAAAGCAGAGGAATAAGTGACCGGTCAGTGACCATTCACCCAGACACTGACAAGCAGGACTGGCGCATAATCCTGACTTCTGAGTGGAGGCACAGTGACACTGTCACAGTTACTGAAGCCCTTTCACTAGAAAGCAACGGCCAGCTGTGGCCTTCCTGAAGTTTACCTGTGTGTCACCTTCAGTTCTTTCTTGGTTCTTTTTCTTGTTCTTTATTTTATTTTATTTATTTATTTGAGAGAGATAATTACAGAGAGGGAGAGACAGGAGGAGAGAGAGAGAGAGAGAGAGAGAGAGAGAGAGAGAGAGAGAGAAAGGTCTTCCTTCCATTGGTTCACTCCCCAAATGGCTGCTACGGCCAGAGCTACGCCGATCCGAAGCCAGGAGCCAGGTGCTTCACCATGCGGGTGCAGGGGCCCAAGCACTTGGGCCATCTTCCATTGCCTTCCCGGGCCACAGCAGAGAGCTGGACTGGAAGAGGAGCAACCGGGACTAGAACCCGGTGCCCATATGGGATGCTGGTTCCGCAGGCAGAGGATTAACCAAGGAAGCCACGGCACCAGCCCCATTCTCATTGGTTCTTTTTTATTGCTTTGTATACCTGCTTTTCTTAAAAAAATAACTATTTTAATTGCTTGAGTTTTTTAATTTTAAATTTTTATTTATATAGAGAACAGAGTTCATATATTTAATATAGACAGTAATTTTTAGTAGCTGTTTTTACACATACACATTTTAAAATGCATGCCTTAGTTTCTTATTTATTATTCGATTCAGTAGATCCTGCCATTTTCCAAAGTTAGCAGAGCAGTAACAGTCATAAGGACTTGGGTCTGACACTCTCACCGGTGCCACTGCATTCCACAGTTGACCCGCAGACCTCTGCCAGGGGTGGAAAATAAAGACTCTGCACATGCTGAGGAGGTAGAAGAAAATAAGCCAGCAGGATCCCAAGAGGTAGGAGAACAACAACAAAGAGAAGTAAAGAACGGAAAGCAAACAGCATTGGATTCTGTTCCAGAGCTGTATTATTTTACTCACACACACACACACACACACACACACACACACACATACACAAATGAACAAGTTTGCGGGTTGTTAGGATTGACTGCTGGAGTAAGACCCAGGGAAATCCCAAATTAAGCATCTGGCTTAATTTAAGGATCAAATCGGAAGAGGTCAGCGGTGGAGCAGAAAGAGTCTGAGCGAAAGGTTAAAGATAAAAGAGACGTTGGTCAAGGTCTCTTCCATGTTGATCAATCTGTGTCGCCAAACAAGAGGGTTCTTTTGTAGTGTCATTCAGCCAGTGTGTTTGATGAGGAGGAGGACACTAGATAAACAACAGGGAGAAGGACAACATTGTTTTTGTCAGATTAGCAGCTGACTTGAATGCATAATTTACCTCCTCCACAGGAAAAGCCTCGTGGCCCTTCTTGGCCGTTACAGGTTTTTGTTGTTTTGTGATTCTGCAGTTAAAACCTATCTCTGTTGGAAACAGAATTATTCTCTGTTGCTGCCTCGTTCTCAATGTTCTACTCTACCATGGAGTTTCTATAACTTATTAAAATAAACTCTCTCTGATAGCATATTATCTTATAAAAGAAGCTGCTCAAATGGTAGAAATAAATCTGTACCTATGTAGTGTTAAAATGTCGTAATTTAAGCACTCTCTCTAGAGTAACAGGGAGTGAAAGAACTGTTTTAAATATTTCTTATGACTCCTCCTGACCCTTGCGTCTTCATTAATGAGCACTTGCTGGTGAGCGGTTTATTTATGAATACGGAATGGTTAAAGAGCAAGAGGTGAGGCGGAATGAAAATTAGCGGTGGGTGTCTGGTGCTTGGGCACAGTGCTTAAGATGTCATTTGAGATACTTGCATCCTGTGTGAGCGCCTGGGTTCAATTCCAGTTTCCTGCTAACGGTCACACTGGGAGGCAGCAGCTGACGGCTCAAGCAGTTGGGTCCCTGCCACCCACATGGGAGACCCAGATTGAGTTCCAGGCTGCTAGGTTTGGCCTGGCCCAGCTTGGCTGTTGTGAGCATTTAAGGAGTGAACCAGCGGACAGGAATGCCTGCTCTCTCTCTCTCTCTTCCATGTCTCTTTCAAATAAAATAATTTTTAAAGAAGAAAATTAATCTCTACTTCATAGCTAAAGAAACAAATATGCAGGGGCTGGCGCTGTGGTACAGTGGGTTAAAACCAGGGCTTGAAGCTCCGGCATCCCTTTTGGGTACCGGTTCTAGTCCCAGCTGCTCCTCTTGCAATCCATCTCTCTGCTGTGGCCTGGGAAAGCAGTGGAAGATGGCCTAAGTCCTTGGGCCCCTGCACCCATGTGGGAGACCTGGAGGAACCTCCTGGCTGCTGGCTTCAGATTGGCTCGGCTCCGGCCGTTGCAGCCAATTGAGGAGTGAACCAGCGGATGCAAGACCTCTCTCTCTGTCACTGCTCTCTCTGTAACTCTGTCTTTTGAATAAATAAAAATAAATCTTAAAAAAAAATAAACATGCAGTCCATATTTTCACTGGCTTCCCTAGGCTCAATGTGAAATTGAGGAGTATGAGTTACCTGGTGGGTTCAGTAGGTCTGCTGCAACAAAGTATTTCACACTTGGTGGCTTAAAATAACAGAACCAATCCTGTTGATGTATTTGATTTAGACTTTGGGCCTCCAGAGTAAATAAATTATCAAGTCTCCTAGGGTATATTTATACATGAAGGGGGGGGGAGGGAGAGAAGGAAGGAAGCAAGGAAGGAAGGAAGGAAGGAGGGAAAGAAGGAAGGAAGAGAAGGGAGGAAAGAAAAGAAAGGAAAAGGGAGGGAGGGGAGGACTAGCTAAGGCTCATTGGTAGGTACTAAGTTACAGCTAGAGAAGAGTAAGAAGTTCTAGGGGGTTCTTTTCCACAGTAGGGTGAAGATAGATAATTTAATGGATATTTTTCCCTTCATAAAACTAAAAGAGACATAGTATTTGGGGATGTTTTCACTATAAAGAAATGTTGGGTACTTGAAAGAATAGATATATTTTCCCTGACTGGCTACTACACAATGTGTACATGTAAGGAAATATTACATAGTGCCCATATAATATGTATAATCTTTATGTCTGTTAATTTCTAAGTAAAATCTATAAAAGCCACTTTTTTAATAATTTTATGTATTTGAGAGGTAGAGTTACAGACGGAAGGAGAGAGAGAGAAAAAGGTCTTCCATCCACTGGTTCACTCCTCAAATGGCTGAAACAGCTGGAGCTGGGCTAATCTGAAGCCAGGAGCCAGGAGCTAAGAGCTTCTTCTGGGTCTCCCACGTGGGTGCAGGGGCCCAAGCACTTGAGCCATTTTCCTCTGCTTCCTCAGGCCATAAGCAGAGAGCTAGATCAGAAGAGGAGCAGCTGGGACACAAATTGGCAACCATATAGCATACCAGCGCCACAGATGGAGGATTAGCCTACTATGCCACAACACCAGCCCCAAAAGCCACTTCTGATCATCCCAGACTGACATCCTGGTCCTGTCCTGTGGACCCCACATGAACAGCTCAGCAGCCTGCTTCTGTCACCTGTGTTCCCACTGTGGCAGCTGCCCTGCTGTGTCCCAGTGCCTACCTTGCTGGAGAGGGTGAGGCGGAGCGAGTCCCTTCTCTCTGTAAGAGCTTCTTCAGTTTTCACAAACTGCTGAGCTCTCGGCACTTGTCCTTTAAGTTAATTACAGCAGACCGAACCTGACTTTGAAGTGTTCTGGGTCCAGCTCTCTTTTGACCACCCAGCATTATTTGTCTCCCTGACCTTCATTCACTGGACTCCTCAACCATCCTAAATTTTTTCCCTTTCCAGTGCTGCTGCTCCTAAGAATCTCAGGAGTAAATCCTTTGTCCTGAGTTCTGAAGGTGAGGCTTCAGGGAAGACATCAACACCCCGTGCGCCCTCCTCGTCATCTTTTCTCTCCCTCTGGGTCATGTGGCACTTAGGAAAACTCACTTGGATTTTTGCTGTCTCTGGAAATGCCAGGATATGTAAATGAACAAAGCTGGGCCCTTCCCTGAAAACACAGAAACTTCACAGTAAATAAGTGTTGTTCCTTTCTCTAAACAAGAATATACAAGGATCTGTTTTATTCTTTGTATTTAATGAGCATCTAGTTGCAGGATGTTATAAATAAGATGAGTATGAGAGAGCTACTAACTGGATATATTAGACTGTCATTAGATATTAGGGTATCAGTGAGGTCTCTGTGGTTTCAGAATTCAGTATAAGGAAGAGCACTATTACATATGCAAGGAATGTCAGGATACATGCTATTATGCCACAGTGTTATACTAAAGAAAAATTACATTTTTTATTTTACAAATCTTAAAATTGGATTTTCAGTTCTCTCTAGAAGATGATTCAAACTAACCAAATCACAATACCAATGTACCAATTTGTGCTGAAAAATCCAAGTGCCAGGTGAATTGTAGTGTCCCCTTTGGCTCGTTGGAAAGGTGTGGTCTCAATAGAAATATCTACTTAAAAAGAAAAATGAAAATTAGAGGCTCTCTTGTGATTATTGAATGAGAGTAAAAGAAACTAAATGACCTTAAGATACTCAGCAAATTTTCTACCTTGGGATTTCACATGCCAAGGAGATCAAAATATTTCTGTTGCTACAGAATGGACTACAGTGATAGTTGAGTGTGTCCACAGGCTACGTTGACTGTTCCATATTCTTCATTGGTGAACACAGGTTTCTGGGACAATTATTGTACTTAGTGTTAGAATTTTCACCTAGCTCACTAGGCTAATCCTCCGCCTGCAGTGCCAGTACCCTGAGTTCTAGTCCCAGTTGGGGCGCTGGGTTCTGTCCCAGTTGCTCCTCTTCCAGTCCAGCTCTCTGCTGTGGCCCAGGAAGGCAGTGGAGGATGGCCCAAGTACTTGGGCCCTGCACCTGCATGGGAAACCAGGAGGAAGCACCTGGCTCCTGGCTTCAGATCGGTGCAGCGCCGGCCGTAGCGGCCATTTGGGGAGTGAACCAATGGAAGGAAGACCTTTCTCTCTGTCTCTCTCTCTCACTGTCTAAAACTCTACCTGTCAAAAAAAAAGACATAGCTTTCTTCTTTATTTTCAGTATGTTTTTAGATTTTGTTTTCCCTGGTAGGAATTGAGGGAGGTGTTGTTATTTAACCTGTGACGTAGTTATATAAGAGAACTTCAAAAAGTTCACGGAAAACATGCATTATTTAAAAAAAGAAACTATGCATAGATGTCAAATAAGTTTTGTGCCAAAACAAACTTTATCTTTTAATTCTATTTTTCCACACACCTTTTGAAGTGCCCTCACATGACTTGTCTTAGTATGAAGTTACATTTTTGGAAAAAATACCATTTCCAAATGGCTATACTCACACATCTGTGTGATTTCTTGTTATTTCCATCAGACTGCAGGGTTCACTGTCTTTAGAATCTGCAGCCCTGTGTATTTGCCCCATGAAATTACAAGGGACATATAGACACAGGGTCTCTAGGGCTTGGGTCACACCCCATGGGAGACCAGGATAAGTACCTGGCTCCTGCCATCGGATCAGCGTGGTGCCCGGCCGCGGCAGCCATTGGAGGGTGAACCAACAGCAAAGGAAGACCTTTCTCTCTGCCTCTCTCACTGTCCACTCTGCCTGTCAAAAAAAAAAAAAAAAAAAAAAAAAGTTCACGAAGACAGGAGCCAGGTGCTTCTCCTGGTCTCCCATGCGGGTGCAGGGCCCAAGCACTTGAACCATCCTTCACTGCACTCCCTGGCCACAGCAGAGAGCTGGCCTGGAAGAGGGGCAACCGGGACAGAATCCGGCGCCCTGAGCGGGACTACAACCTGGTGTGCCGGCGCCGCAAGGGGGAGGATTAGCCTAGTGAGCCGCGGCGTCAGCCCCATGTCTGATTTCTTCTATGGACATACAAAGAATAGCGTAGATCAATTTCTAATCCCTCTAACTAGCACATAGTAGGTACTCAAGCTTCCTGAATCAGTTAATCATCTCAAAGAGCTCTTTTTTTTTTTTTTGCTTTTATTTAATGAATATAATTTCCAAAGTACAGCTTATGGATTACAATGGCTTTTCCCCCCCATAACGTCCCTCCCACCCGCACCCCTCCCCTCTCCTGCTCCCTCTCCCCTTCCATTCACACCAAGATTCATGTTCAATTCTTCAAAGAGCTCTTTCAACTCTCAGCATTTTTACACAATCTCAGTGAATTTAAATCCTGGCCTTTCACCCTGCACCAGAGCCACAAGTGTGCTCAGGCTTCTGAAGAAGCATGAAGGTTCTCTGTGGACTCCAAAGAGACCAATAAAACTACCAACATCCACTCCCATCAGCAGACTAGGAAGCTGAACAAAAACGGGGCCGGCCATCCACAAGTCAGCGACTCCATTCCCAGTCTCAATGCTGGAAAAGATCCTGGCCTCTCGCAAGGGCAGGTGATTGGCACAGGTCAGTGAAAAGGTGCAGTCAGTGCTTGGATGCCCAAGCAGATGGCCCAGCGGAGGAGAGCGAAGATTCTACATCGGCTGCTCAGGGGATTCTGTGAATCTAACATTGGCCGCTGTGTGTTCCGCAACTTGTACCTACAGGTGAGAGAGAATGTGTCAAACACAGCGGATCCTTAGTGAAAGCACCCACAAATGAAGGTAGACAAGGCTTCCAATAAGCTCCTGGCTAACCAGGCTGAGGCCCACGCAGCTAAGACTCAGGAGCCAGGCCAATGCACTGATGAGGCCTCCAGGCCACAAAGGTGGGAAGAGACCCAAGAAATCAAGCTCCTCTTCTCTTGTCTGTGCACCATGGCCTCACTGAATACATGGGTCACTCATCCAAATAAAAAAAAAAGCTTTGAAAAAGTCTAGATTGTTGAATGGCATTTTATTAATTTATTTTCCTCTCCAACAGTTTAATGCTGTCATCATTCCATAGCCATTCATTGAGAACTATCTGACAGGCCAGGTTCCTGACCAGAGGAAATTCCCTCCACCATATTAATTTCCAGCTTTCTCTCATGTGTCTTACATCCTTTACCTCCTCCCAAATCAACACTCTATAACCACGCATGCCCTTCTTCTTATTCTGAGAGTCTAATCATCTCTCCTTGCTCCCAGCTCTCTCTCCTTATTACTCTTCTTAGGATTGTCTCAAGGCTTCTTTCTTTCTGGGACTCAACTGTGTTGATCTCTCTCTCTCTCTCTCTCTCTCTCTTTTTTCTCAAGAAGCCTGCTTACTGCTTTGTAATCCAAGTTCAAGAGTTCAGTGATCTGCTGCTTTTTAAAAAAATAATATTTGACAGAAAATGTTTGAAAAGAAAAGAGAATGAGTGGGGGATCCCAGTGCCTTTCTGCTTACCTAATCCCCGACGGTGAATTGCCCACGTCGGCAACATTGCAGGCTGCTGCGTCTTCTCCGCCCTGGTGTCAGATTGCTCCAAGAACCTGAGCAGCCCCCAGATCTCTTCCATCTTCCAGCCCCTGCACAACCCCTACAGGGTGGCTGGGAAGGAATCCGGCCAAACATCCTGCGGCCACACATGTGTCTCCACTCATGCTCCAGCCCCCGCAGCCTTCACAGGTCGCTGCCCTCCCACGGACCTCCCCGGACCACCCACGTGGCCCTCCCTGAAGTCCTGGGCATGCCTCCCTTGTTCACGCTTCCTCTCAGCTCTGCCCAGACGTCCTCGGTGGACTTATTTCCACCCGTGTCGGCACGAAGGACATTTTGAAGAGAAACGTGATTTCCAGTGCCGTAATAGTTTACATTTGAGGAAGAACGAGGCAGCAAAATGCAGCAGAAGCAGGAGCAAGTCACACAGGAATGCATACAAGGATGATGTGGAGAGAGAGGCAGGCTCAGGAGGTGAAGGGGGTGTAGTCATTGCAGGGAGGCTGTTGGCTGGGAGGTACCTGATGGGTGTCACCTGAGACAGCACACTGTCTATAGACTCAGTAAGTCTGAGTCGCAGTTAACCAAGACTCAAGAACACCTAAAGCACAGACCACTAAATTCCTTGTGCCTAACGGTTTTCTGTGACCCAGACAATCGGCCTGTCCCAGCATGTTCCTGGCTTTGGTTGGGGGCGGGGGTGGGCAGGATGAGGGTTAATAGCAGCTCTGGAGTGCATCGCAGGGTTTTCACTTGGATCCACAGGAATCAGGCAAACTATGGACAACGCATTGTCACCCCCAGTTACCATTTGGAGCGCCTCTTCTTTTGCTCTGTCCTAGGATTCATGTCCACGAGGTTTTGAGCTGCTGCTCTCTCTTCAGGGTAGGTGAGTGCACCGAGCTCCATTCCCTGACCCACAAAAGTGAATCAGAGCTCAGGGAAAATACAGTCTTTCAAAGTACAGCTATCATCTTCCTGTGTAGCCAACTCCTGATCAGATTAATTTCACAGGTGACTTCAGCCCTGCTGTGGTGGCTCTTTGCTACAGGATCGCATAAGCCACAGTTTGACCATACAAATTCTGTAAGTTCCATGTTAGAACAATGTCATACA